>NW_024384803.1:0-23537 GCF_016835505.1 Polypterus senegalus
TGTTTCCAAACCCACCTCTGGTGTTTCCCTCTTCTCAGTCTCATTGTAAGAAGATTGTTGACATCCCTGGCATTACTTGCATCAGCTGTGGTTGCTGGGGTGGTTAACAAGAGGGGCCCCAAATCAACAAGCTGATTTAATAGGGCAGGTTTCTTTATGGGACACATTCTTGACCCTTTTGGTGGTAGTACCAAAAGGGAGAAAGAAACAACACTGAGCGTAATTAAGAACAATGTGGTACATCCTATCTCTGACACACTAACACAGAGTACTTTCAGTCAACAAATTATTCAGCAGAAGTGTGTCAAGAAACACTGCTGGGACTCCTTTATTCCTACAACAGTAAGTCTTTATAATGCCTCAGTATGACTGTGGCTGCTCTTTTATCTTTGGTCAAGTCAGGAGGTTTCCTTTTTTTAGTGATTCTGGTGTGTATTTGGGGATGGGGCTGTTGTCGTTATCTTTATTTACTGAGCTTTAATAAAAGCAACCTCCCCTTAGGACAAATAAAGTACTATCTGCTTGACAGGAATTGTATTATTTCTCATTCAGTGCAATAATGCTTTATTGCCCAAATGTATCTTTTTCTTTTGAATTTTAATTACAGAAAATAATCCTTACATAGTTTGGCTTGAGTATCAAAAAGGCTTTTAACATATGACACTAACTAAAGGGGCACCTTTGCACTGTACAAACGTTAAAACATATTACCAACTTTTGATTCATCAACTTTTTCCATTCATTGCAGGGCAAGAGTCTATCCAAGAGCAAGACACAAACCAGCCTTTAACCACATGGCTTTGCAAAACACATTTACACATTCACACTTATTGACACTGGTCCAATGTAGACTGAACTGCTAATCTGCACTTCTAATCTTTAGGATGTGGGAACAAAACAGAGTTCCTGGAAAATTCTCAAAATGTACAGCTGGAACTGAACCAAAGTCCCTGGAGTGTAAAACAATTGTAAATCACTGTACCATCACGTAGACCATTGTGAATTTTGATTTACTCTGTTAAAATATGAAAAGAAAACAATCATATTTATAAAAGTATTGAATGACATCACCCTGTGGATATCTGCCTAATTTCTTCTGGTACAAATAAACAAAGATGAACTACTTTTTTGTTGAATATCCAGTTCAATTTAAAGGACTCAACTCTAAATTGTACCTTACAAAACTTTGCTATAGTCTGCAGTAACTCCCCTTAGAGTTATGGATGAAAGCATACTTAGTTTCAAAAATTACATCTTTGCAGCAGTCAGCATGAATTACAAAAAGTTGTTCTTTCATTTTGTCATTGATTCTCTGCTAGATTACTGCATTTTCACTTTTAATGATCTGTCTGCAGAAAGTACCAACAGCCTATAGGCTCAGAATGTCACTGCTGGAATTTTGATATGAACCAGTTCCCATAACTGACTTGTCTACACTGACTTTCATATCATGTTATGTTTGAAACTCTCCTCTCCTAGTTACACAAAAAGTTGTCAATTTAAATTCACTATCATAAATATAATGGATGTTTATCTCATTTCAAACTGCTAAACAATCAAGATCATTTAAAACCAGCATTCATATTATTGTCTTAGCTTTGTAGGTTTTGTTTTCTGAAACTTTGCCTAATATTGTTCAAGAATCTCACTCAGAGGTCTCATTCAACCCAGTTTCTATATACTTTACTGGACAATAATTTACTAGCCGTATACCCATCTTAGATGGTATGAAATCTAAAAACACTAAGTGCACCTGAATGCATATAGTAATGAAAAGTATTGCATTTGTCATTCCAATAGATGGCACATCACAAAAATTGTAGTGTAGTAGTGTTATATGCCAATTGGTATGGGATTTGTAATAACAGTTTTAATATCTTAGATGTGACTGATCTGTTGGAAATACAAGTCAAATTTTATTTGTCACATACAAATTATATATACAGTGTAGTGAAATGCTTATGCAATGACTTTTAACAAATACTTGTGATGCACTATATGTTGGAATGATGACAATTAAGTAGCAGTACAAACACGCAGATGCACAGATACACAAACACTTATCCTTTCAGTTAGGTGAATTCTCTATTTGATGCCCTATTCTGATTTTCCTGTATTGTCCTAGTAAGTTGTCAATGTTCCATCAGTTCATATTCATTTAAGTAATTTCTTCAAAGTTTTTCTACATTTTGGCATAAGTATATATATATATATATATATAGTAGTGATGGCCGGTTTATGTTCCGCCCTCACCACCAGGTCACAGGAGGAGCTCTCCCGAGGCTTGGACGGGCCCCAACCCAGAGGGCCTCATGGACTATGTAGTTTTATGCACAGCCCTGCTGGATACCTTGAGAGCACTGGGAGTCACTGTCGGGAGGGCCAGTGGACTTATTTATCATATGACCCGGAAGTTCGTCACAGGAGAGCGACGGGCTTCCGGGTGAAGAAAAGTATTATTTACCCTGACCGGAAGGATAAGGACTTGTGGACTGTTGGGCAGAACACTTCGGGTCAGGGAGTATAAGACTGTGGGAGCTCCCAGATGGCAAGCTGGAGTCTGGAGAGCCCCACAATCCATATATACTCCTGTACTCCTATACTCCTTATATAGTTTGGGAGCTGGAGGATTGGATTATTGATTGTGTTTGTTGATTTATGAATATAGAGGAGAGGGTGCTTGGTGCACTTTATTATAATAATAAAAATAATTATTATTGCACTTTCACCTGGTGGTTAGCGTGGTACCTGAGGGTTCAGGGAGCCTAGCGCCCCTACTGCTATATATATATATATAGATCATGTGTTTTATCCTGTATTTTGAATTATGGTGCAGTGCAGTACTTAAAGATCTCCAGACTCCTTGGTTTGAATCCTGTCTGTGTGGAGTGTCTATTGTCATTTGGTATTCTGAATTTTCTCTGACATCCCCAAGATGTTGATGGTAGCCACTTAAAAACTCTAAATTCATCTGGCTAAGTGAATTTGTGTGTGGATAAGTGCCCTGTGATGATCTGGCATCCCATTAGGGATGATTGCAACATTACACCCTATGTTGCCAGCATAAGCACCAGCTTTCTACAACCATGAACTGGTTAAGTGGGGTAGAAAACAAACAGACTTTTAAAATGAAGTTTTCATTGCTTTGTACAATTTATTGCCTGTAAACATATAGTATGTCATTTTAAATTTGCAGAAACGTTAGTATTTTGTTGTGTTTAGAATTTACAAGTAAAGAACTGTTGCTGGATTATTCAAAAAGAGATAGCAGTAGTCTTCAGACTATGTTTATTTTCATCTTGAATTTTGCTAACAGCCTCTTACTTTCACCTTTCTTTCTGCCATACTTTCCTCCCAAAAATGTGATTGACACAGGCTCACAAAGGAAACAGTTACATTGCAGAACCTTGTGGGGCTGGTATATAAATGGCTACATAATGCACCTATAAACCCTTTCCCTCTAGTTTAGTGGGTGTTAATGTTTATAACTTTGTTGGGTTTGAAGTCACTTTTTACACCTCCCAGGGCTCACAGTCACAGACGGAAAATCCTGGCACTCACTTTTACCAATGTAGAGTAGGTTTTAAGGCCTAAACTGCAGCCAAATTATGTTGCAATATAAGGATAATTGTCTTTAAAAACTTATACAAATTCAGGTCAGGACAGGTCAGGTTGGGCAGCATGCATTGGTACAGCACATTGCCTCAACCACCACATGACGAAACAGCTTGGGCCACTGGTTGGCAAACCCCAGGCAGAAAACACGGTTCAGTTCCACCCTCCGGAAATGACAACCTATATGCCAGAGCCAGGTGTTATGTGGGCCCTTGGCCTGGTCTCAGCCTGTGTCCTCCCAAAAATTAGGATCCTGTGAGCTGAATCACCCTTGGGGAACTGTGACAAATGGCCAGAGTGCCGTAACTGATGCTGCCTCAATTCAGGTAATGTGCCTCATTTGGGACTCTGTGGGCAACCACTCATTTGCAGAAAGTGACACCAGGGGTACGCAAGGATTATCCAAAGAGACACAGCAGCGAAGGAGTCCTGTCTTCATCTTAGGTCACTGGAGAACATCCATGTCTCGCTAATATATAGCAAGACAGGAAGCACCAGGACTCTAAAGACTTGGACCTCGTCCTTTTACAAAGATATCAGGAGTGCCACACACCCCTTTCCAGTGACCTCATGGTCCCCATGCTCTCCCAATCAGTCTACTGACTTCATAGAAAGAGTCACCAGAGACATGAATGTCTCTGCTGAGGTAAGTAAACCTCTCTCGCAAAACAGACACTGCTGATGGCTGAGCCTAAGAGGTCATTAAAGGCCTGGATCTTGATTTTTATCCAGGACGTTTGCAAGCCCAAACACTCAGACCCTCACTCAGTCTCTTGAGATCACAGCATTGTTAGCAGTTAAGATCAGTGAATCTGTCTTTACCAACAGAAGACCCACAGCAACTGGACGCCATAACCCTGCCCAACAACAAAGTCCATGGAACATTACACCATAGATGGTGGTCACTTGCTCACAAATTCCTAACACACCTGCCCTCTGAGGTCTCACAGCCATCCTTTCAGTTCCTAAAATTGTCATCAAGCTGTGCGCCAAACCTCTCGATAATATTCAGGGTGTCCCAAGACAAAAATATTTCTTCTGGGAAAACCGCAATACCAACACAGCTCTTAACAACCTTCAGGGTCTTGTCAAGGAAGGTCTCTCACATCAAATTAGTCTGAAAGTTCCACCACATACTCGTTAGAAACAGCCTGATCTTGGAATCTGGCCAGGTCACACCTCATTCTCCTTGTAAGTGGTTGCTTACTGGGCCTAAGATGGATCTTCAGAGTAACAACAACAAGTCTGTAGTCAGAGTTCACATACTGGGCACTTCTGTAGACCCTGCAGTTCTGTAGGAGCCCCGGGATCTGCCCATGAGGATGTAATCAGTCTCCTTTAAGGCACCACCAGTACTGAAGTACTGAAGCTCAGGGAGCAGGAACCAGGATCCAGCGAATCCCAGCCCCTGACACTTTGCAAAGTCAAGAAACATGGAGCCTCTTTCACCACAGTTTTAAGACCCATGAGGACCGACACAATCCTCACAGCCAGCCCTGTCAGTGCTATTGGTCACTTTGAAGTCACCCATGACCAGAGGTGTCACCTTGCAGGCACCCATCAACCACTGGACGGAAGCTACTAATACAACAAACAAGGCACCTAGAGAGTTCCATAACCTGAGTCTCATAAATATGCTTACTGAAAGGATTGACATCAGACACTATTATAAGGAGCCAATCCACCACATCAACAGGTACTCATTTAGTATGACAGTCATCAGAGCAACCAGACCAATAAAAGGTATACCCACCTACAGAGATCTGATACCTCAGAGTGCTGCCACTGAAATGCAGACTTTACAGAGCTCCTCTGACAACTGAGAAAGATTATCATCATGCCTTTGAGACAAGATATTCCATGCACCTACTTGGATGGGCCATCTCAAATTAGGATCCAAGTGTGCTGTACAGTGGCGTGCCTCAGTACCAAAGCAATTCCAATCCCCAACAGGCCCGACTCCATTGGTTTTCTGGCGGTTTCCATCCTTCTGGGAATGAGACTCTCGAGGGCTTTCCCCCATCCCCTTCATAAGGTGAGTGCAGCAGAGCAGAGCAGAAAGGAGTCCTGTTTGCCATCTACATTATTTTTACAGTGGCTGGAATGCTAATTCTAGCACCAATCCTCAAGTTTTCCCTGCAAATTGAAGGACCATTTGCAGGGCTGGATGTAGTTTAATGTCATACCCAGGACTGAAATAGAAATTCAGTAATTTGAAAAAGGAAAATCAGTGCTATGTGTTTTGATACATTATGAATGAAAAGCAAGTAGATTACTCTTTTGAATAAAAGGGAACATTTTTTTGATTGAATATTAGATTGGAAAAGGAGTAAGGATAATAGGATATTGAGCGTGTCTTTATACTCTTTTGTAGTTTTCAAGTTTTCTTAACCTATATAAATCAGACAATACAAAGATTGCTTAATACTTAATAGATTAAGAATTTAATTGTAGTTTACATTCTGGAAAACTAAAGTTTGTGTCTACTCTAAGGACATTTTGTTATTTCTTGGCTAAAGCTATCTTCTGTGTGCAGTTTGCATTTTCTACTAATATCACTTCATTTTCAATGGACTATTTCATTTTCTTCCAACAGTCCAAAGTAATCCACTAGGATGAATTCCAAGTCTAAACTAGTCTTGTATGAATGAAGCCATGTCCATGTAAGTTTGTTCTACAATGGACTCTTATTCTATCAAGGTCTGGTTTCTCTCTTGTGCCCAATGCTGCCTAAATGCTGATCAGACCAAACTGTGGCCCAGTACTAGATTGGAAAGATTTAGAAAACAGATATTTAGATAATTTCTTATTCCAGTTATCTAGATACTTTTTTATTAAGTTCTTACATATAGCCAGGGAGTAAGTAATGTTCATCAAGCCTGTCTCGCTGTTTTCCAATGGAGATTCATGTTTTATTATAATTGAACAATTTAGTTAGCCTATAATTAGAAGAAAATAGTTTGGGGAAACATTATCAGTAGATGTTACGAAACTAACAGCTTTCACAGAATTCTTGCCTCAAAATTGTAACATTCTAGCTACCAGATGATTATTTTACTGTCCATTAAATGATCAAAAAACATACTGTATTATAAATAAATAGAACATAAAAATAATTTGTATAATCTGATGTCCCCTCCTCTAATAACAAATTAATTAAAAAATTGAATAAAAAATGGGTTACATACAAAACTTTTCCTTTAAATTATCATGAGGTAAATGAGTTATGGCAGAAGTATAAATTGGCAAAATTCTGCATATTCTATCAATAGGCCAAGGCAAATTGTTATTGAGAATATTGAGAAAAGTCACAATATAAAGGGTGCATTGCAGGAGCAAAATAATAAGCCTCTTATAAAGTTTTCTTTATAATAATGAATATTTTAAATACACAGGTTTGTTTCTGCTTTCACAGTTGCTCAAAACTATATGGTACTCAAGATGTAATTCTGACCTATAGATAATAGTATAATAATAATTATTATAAAATAATAATAATTATAAGGTAATGGAGAAGTCTGGGTTTTCGAAACATTGTGCATAAAGAATTTATGATATATTTATTTACAAAGAATTTATCTGCTGAATTTTACACATTCTACTTGTTGAGTGTCTGCTTAGCTGTAGCCTGGTGTAAAATAAAATAAATTACAAAGATGCAGTTGAGGTGATCAGAATATATTAGGTCATCACATAGGGTTTATTTCTCACTATCAGTCCAAACTATATTTGTACAAATTACAAAATGCACAAAACACAAATATTTACATCTTCTCAGGTAAAAAAATGGATTAAAGTAATTAAAACTGGGAACAACTTTTAAGCCTCTTTACACTGTAATCTTCCTAAACTGAGATTTTTGTTTTTAAGTATAAATGGAGAAAAAACGAACAAGTGAACTCCACTATGCTCAAGGCTGTTTTTCTCAAACAAAGAAAGCATTTGGAAAATCCATAGGCTTGGATGACTTGAATATTTGTTTATGTGGGCTCTCGATACACTACCGATCATGGATTAGTTCAAAGCATAATTGACAGGCCCTTCAAGTCTGTCACTTCTAATGTCACAGAAGTTACTACTATGACCCCTACCATGAGAAAAATAGCAAATAAACTGAGCATGGTCATTGCTGATAAAAGCATCCATCCATCAATCTATTCATCAATTCTCTTTTATCTCTTTATTACTGGCCAGGATCATGGATGTGATAGCTGTTTTAATTCATCCTTTTGCCCATAACTGACATCTTTAGCTGCTATCATGGCACTTACACCTGAGCTACATTTTACTAATTAATATCAGTACTTAAGGAAGCTGTGATTTACTTAGTTATCGTTTTTGCATTCTATTTTGAGTCTCCTGTCCCTTTACTTTGTTTTTATCATGCTCACTTGCCTCTGTCACGTTTGCCCTCAGAAACCTTTCTTCAGTTAGGGAATTCCCTACTAATTAACAAGACTTCCTGGCCAAAATATTTTCTGGAGGCATTTGGTTGCATTACATGTTTCAGTCCTGGTTCCCTTTTACATGGACAGACATTCAGAACTGCTGTCTTCATCTCAATAAAACAGAGCTAGATAAATCCTCTGGCCTACTTACTGTCAAATATCAGTCTATGGGATAGAGCCAGCCAGTCTTATTGCACCTAAAATTCCACTTTGCATTGTGCAGTGTCCACAACTTTAGTTTCAGGGAACTAACTTTATAGGTAAAAAATCCTCCCTGCTAACTCAGCACAAGCCAGGTATTTATGGTATTCCCCCTTTGTCCTGTTGTATTTTCCTTTTTTCACAGCCCTCCTTCACAGAAACCCATCCCTTTAATCTGTGTTGTGGTCATACTTATTAGATATTGGACTCAGGACTTTATACACTTCATTCACCCATTTTTACATAATGTGCTCTTATCACATAATTGGTTCCTCAAACAATGACAGCATCACAAATGCATGCATTGCTATTTAAACATGATAGATGGACAGTTAGGGGGTTTTGTAAATCATTTAGGTCCAACAACTTCAGTCCATAAAATGAAGCAGTTGGCCAAGTTATGGTTTTGCTTTTGAATGAGGAAAATAATTTTAAATAATATTGGTATGCAAATACATCGTAAAGTCAAGCAGGGGCACAGCACCTGAATTAGACATCTGTTGTTTGAAACAGATTGTGCCAATGTCAAAGTCACTCATTTTTTTCGAGGTTAACTACCTAAACATTTTAAGGAAGTATTGCTAAAGAAAAGAAACACTGTTCTTTTAAAAAAAAAATCAGAGAGCTCCATATATAAAGCACATCAAATAGCTACTAGAGTTAATTCACACTAACAACAGTACTCCTTTAGGATATTGCTCACTGTGATCGCTGTTTTTCACATGTGAGAAGTTTTTTCTTTTCAGTAATTTTGGTTTGTTTTGAGGGATGGGGTTTAGTTTCTATCTAATGATGTCTAACACTTCTGTGCATGTAAACACATGTGCTGAAGAGCTTCAAGACATGCTACTAATAAATTCTCACTATAGCTTATTGACACCTAAGAGAATCAACATATTAAGTCACCTCCCTGCTTACCTTTCCTTAACACCATCCTCTTCATTAGTTTTCATTTTATCCCCAGAATGCTGTTTTTTTACATTTTTGTCAAAATTAGCCAATTATAAACTATTGGTATTAGTGTAATAATCATACCTGTTTCATTTTAACATGGTGGGTATTCACTTCAGCACATTTAGTGTGAAGCACCACTTGGTGTGAAGAAAGTCATAAATTTACAATTACCAAAGCACTGTGCAAAGAAAATAAAAAAATACATGAAATAATTTGTTAAGATACAAGATGTTTACTATTTATTTCATCTTTTCTCTCTCTCTGTATATATATATATATATATATATATATATATATACAGAGAGAGAGAGAGTTTTAAATTTGAAGGTTTATTTGAAATTTAATATATACATCTGGGATGAGCGTGACTATTTCAGAGAGATACTTTCAAGTCCCACGAGATGAGACTTTGCGACAAGAGATTTAACCATGTTCGGTGCCGGAAATAAATTACAAAGAGTAGATGACAAAGTAGAACGTGTGAAGAGGTTCAAAAAATGTTGGCGTGATACACTTGCAGAGCAGGTCGAGATTATGAAAAGTACTAAAATTCGAAAGTCTCAAAAATGATGGTAAAGATCGCATGAGTATAAACAAACGGAGATTACTACTCGATGAAATAATGGAACAGTGAAAAACAATCAAAGATATTGTTAGGATTTAAACTTTAAGTCAGAGACTTGTACATCGCTTTAATTCATGTTGCCATCAGGGAAAAGTAGTGGTGTCTCCCAATGAAAAGGCATATCCGTGAGAATTAAAAGATTTGTTTGTTTGGCGAAACTGAAATCCACGCATCACGAGCAACAGAGATGCAAAGTGGCTGGCGCGTAGCGTAGTGGTTGGGTAGTGAAGCCCTCTGATATATATATATATATATATATATATATATATATACATACAGTGCATCCGGAAAGTATTCATAGCACATTACTTTTTCCACATTTTGTTACAGCCTTATTCCAAAATGGATTAAATTAATTTTTTTCCTCAGAATTCTACACACAACACCCCATAATGACAACGTGAAAAAGTTTACTTGAGGTTTTGCAAATTTATTAAAAATTAAAAAATTGAGAAAGCACATGTACATAAGTATTCACAGCCTTTGCCATGAAGCTCAAAATTGAGCTCAGGTGCATCCTGTTTCCCCGATCATCTTTGAGATGTTTCTACAGCTTAATTGGAGTCCACCTGTGGTAAATTCAGTTGATTGGACATGATTTGAAAAGGCACACACCTGTCTATATAAGGTCCCACAGTTGACAGTTCATGTCAGAGCACAAACCAAGCATGAAGTCAAAGGAATTGTCTGTAGACTTCAGAGACAGGATTGTCTCGAGGCACAAACCTGGGGAAAGTTACAGAAAAATTTCTGCTGCTTTGAAGGTCCCAATGAGCACAGTGGCCTCCATCATCCATAAGTGGAAGAAGTTTGAAATCACCAGGACTCTTCCTAGAGCTGGCCGGTCATCTAAACTGAGCGATTGGGGGAGAAGGGCCTTAGTCAAGGAGGTGACCAAGAACCTGATGGTCACTTTGTCAGAGCTCCAGAGGTCCTCTGTGGAGAGAGGAGAACCTTCCAGAAGGACAACCATCTCTGCAGCAATCCACCAATCAGGCTCTGTATGGTAGAGCGGCCAGGACGAAGCCACCCTTAGTAAAAGGCACATGTCAGCCTGCCTGGCGCTTTGCCAAAAGGCACCTGAAGGACTCTCAGACAATGAGAAACAAAATTCTCTGGTCTGATGAGACAAAGATTGAACTCTTTGGTGTGAATGCCAGGCGTCACGTTTGGAGGAAACCAGGCACCACTCATCACCAGGCTAATACCATCCCTACAGTGAAGCATGGTGGTGGCAGCATCATACTGTGGGGATGTTTTTCAGCGGCAGGAACTGGGAGACTAGTCAGGATAAAGGGAAAGAAGACTGCAGCAATGTACAGAGACATCCTGGATGAAAACCTGCTCCAGAGTGCTCTTGACCTCAGACTGGGGCGACGGTTCATCTTTCAACAGGACAACGACCCTAAGCACACAGCCAAGATATCAAAGGAGTAGCTTCAGGACAACTCTGCTAGAATGTCCTTGAGTGGCCCAGCCAGACCCCAGACTTGAATCTGATTAAACATCTCTAGAGAGATCTTAAAATGGCTGTGCACCGATGTTTCCCATCCAACCTTGATGGAGTTTGAGAGGTGCTGCAAAGAGGAATGGGCGGAACTGGCCAAGAACAGGTGTGCCAAAGCTTGTGACATCATATTCAAAAAGTCTTGAGGCTGTAATTGCTGTCAAAGGTGCATCAACAAAGTATTGAGCAAAGGCTGTGAATAATTCTGTACATGTGATTTCTCAGTTTTTTTATTTTTAATAAATTTGCAAAAACCTCAATTAAACTTTTGTCACTTTGTCATTATGGGTTTGTATGTGTAGAATTCTGAGAAAAATGAATTTAATCCATTTTGGAATAAGGCTGTAACATAACAAAATGTGGAAAAGTGATGTGCTGTGAATACTTTCGGATGCACTGTATATATATATATGTGTGTGTGTGTAATCGTGTGTGTGATACCTTATGTATAGCTGGTCATTGTCTTATTCCTGAAGATGCCAAGATAACTTCTTCCTCTTATTCAGAATGAATGTGTTAAAGATGGACTAATAGATGGGTGAATTCTAGAAACATAGAGACATTGCCTAATGTAGATCCACAAATCGATGACCCAGAACTATAAAATGAAATATTCAGTTTTTCAACTGCAGGATCGGGAAGCTGTAAGTAATTTAGTATGACATATGCTTCATTTGGTATTTTGTGGATAGTGGAATGAAATCTAATTATCAAATACAGAAACTGAAAAGAATAGAACGACTTGTCCATCATGTATGGATGATTTAAGTGCTTTTGCAAAAACCCTATTTACTGATCAGGTTGCTATCATAAAAATAGTAATTTATTCTGTTATTATCAAAGATAATAAATGTTATCACTGCTTCAAAAGTAAAAAAAAAGTCAGGCCAGTCCAAATCTACCTTTACTTGATCTTTTTATATAGTATAGCTTTAGCCACCAATTTGTACACTTTTTAAAACTAGTTTTCTCATGCTCAGATTTATTGTAAAATTCTGGTGGTTTCTTACTGAACAATGATGTTGAAAGCTAGTGTTCATCTGCACTGTACGCTTAATTAAAATTAATTTAAATTAATTTCACTTAAATGTAACCCTAGTGTTTAAATCACTACAATAAAACAATGTTTTTTTATTCTACATTTAAAATTGATGTAAAATCAATAAATCAACCCATTTTATGTACAAATTTTGTGCTTCCATTCTATTATATTTGTAATTGTATGCCATAGACAGTACATCTAAATGTTGATGTGGTATGGAATAATACATGAAATCAGTTTGAATATTCTGCAGGTGACATAGCAGGTAGATTAACTGCCTCCCAGTTCTGGAGTCCTGAGACTGAATCCCAACTCAATCACTTTAGGTGCACTCTTCCCATGCTCTACACGTCTATATGGGCTTTCTTTCACAGCTAAACTGGTTGTTTTCCCAGATCTTAAAAACATGCATTTCAGGCTAATTGGCAATTCAAAACTGAATACTGGTGCTCTTTGCTGCCAATTTAGACCTGGCTACTATGACCCTCAATCAGATTAAATGGATTTAAAAATAAACAGTTACTAGGATGAATATTTTTAATCACTGCTCTCTGACATTTTCATAAAGCAGGATCTTCATGGCAGCAAATAAAAAATATAGTTAGGCAACAAACTAACAGATGAAAATGTGGCATCTTAAACAGTTATAAACATACTTAGTTTAAAAACAATACATCAATGCTGCAATTATTGACAGAAACATTTGTAGCGACACTAGATTTACATGGATTATTGCTAAATTTGGTTCTTATGGGAAAAAGAGAGAGCTTAAGGTAAATAAATGCATCTTTGCACAAGTGATGGGTACTAAAGTAATTTGGGGAAAACTAAAAAACTCTGGTAATTGCTACAATGAGCCAACATGCCAAAATGCTTACACTTTTCTTATAAACCCATGATTTTAGTTTATTATTACTTCTTGACTTACCTCATCAGTGCTTGTAAACTCCTCTAAAAGAGGTTGATGAGTTGAAGCAGCCTACAGGAAAAAGAAAAAAATATGTAATACAGCATATAATTTGTTGCAATCATAATGGTGAGAAAAATCTAAATTTTAATATCTGCTATGTTTAAGAGATATCACATCTGAACCCAGGTGCACTATCACTTACCAACTGAAAATCAAGGTATAATTATTCTCACTTACAGAGCAAACAATAAGCTTACATACTAATTGTATACATTTATTACTTTTATCAGCCAGTTACTCAGAGCTCTACAGAGTCAGAAATATCACCAAGAATAGGCCAGTCAGTTCACACAGACACTCTGTACACACTCTCCATATTGGTTGTATATTAAACCAGTTTAATATTTATAAAGGTTTCAATACAATCTAAAGTTGTTTAGAAACTAACTCACAAAATATTTAAAGATGGCATGGTGACAGATTAGTCAACTAGTTTTCACATTTTCTTTATGTTTACATGTTTTCTCAGATTTCACCTACTGTAGAAGGCATGTTAGGTATATTGGTTTATATGTTCTGCACAAGTATTCTTGTGTGTGTGAGAGTGTGTGTTCCTGAATGTGGCCTGCAATGGACTAGTGCCTCATTAGAGTTAGTTTTCGCTTGTACCCAAAGCTATGAATGAGTGTGTAGTTCCCTCACAATGAAAGAAGTATGTGAAGCAGATGGATGTTTTTATAAAACTAGTCTGTTTAATCTTCTGCACAGTATATAATTTAAACTGTGAGTACTGTATATATTTCAATATATATTGGTAATCACTAATTTAACATGGTGCTTAAAAGACATGACATGATGTGTAATGAATGTTACAGAAACACAACATGTTCTAGTGAAAAATTTAAGTGATGATTGTGATGCAATGGTATCACCAGACTGCTAATGTGCAGGGCAGTGCAGTAGACAGTTATGGAGCTTCATGAGCGGTTGAACATGCAGGGTGATAACATTGGGGTTGAAATGCATTACAGTGAAGAAACAGCTTTTGAAAAGTAGTGAACTTACTGTGGTGTGGTTTCTAGGTATCCTGTTTATTAACTGAATAACTGAAGATTATAAAATATGTTTCAAAAGTTCCCAAAGGTAACATGCTTTAATGAGCATAATATCTTCAATTTACTATAGAATATAAAACAGATTACCTGCACTACTTTATAATGCACAGCATTGCATATTTTCCTCATTGAAGAAACTGAATTTGGATTCTTAAGGAAAAATCAAAAGTAAATGAGAATAAATTACAAAAGATGCTTACATCTGTAGTTCACAGTAAATAAGGTTAATCTTGTATTAAATTGGGAATTAAGCTTTAAATGGTTATGTGAACATTACATACAGTACTTGAATTTATTGCTGGTTTTAGAAAGTTACATATACTGTAGATTTGGCCTGCATTTATACATAACTATAAAATTATTTATATTTTTAGGAAAAGCATATTGTTTAATGACAACAACATAAAGAATTAAGGATTATTTTAAAGTGAGACAAAATTTTTTCCAAGTGTAAACATTAAGAGACACATGATAAAATAATGTCAAGTTCAGATCTTTTATATAACCAAAGAACTGCTGCAACTCCAGGAGACACAGCGGATAAGGGGAGTCTAGGAAAAAAATTATTACCAAATACATTTTGTTAATAATAATTGTATATAACTGAAAGAGTGTAGTTCGCTGTCTATCTATAAAATGTGCTGCCTTGTTGAAATCATCAAGCCATTAAACAATTTAATGTCTGTTTTCCAATCCATGCATCCCAGACACAGCTGAGGAGATAAAACCTCAGCCAGTGGTGATAAGCCTATGTTCCCACTATACCAGAGACTCCCAATGCCTTAACAGCTGTTTGTTTTGATAAGCTAAATCATCACTAAAAGTCAAGCTAAGTCCTATTTGTCCCAAGTGTTTAAGCATTTTGAACCTCCATCACTTGTTCTAAGGTGTGTGGAAAGATTAGGCAACTGGATGTGCCAAAACACGATACAGAATTTTTATAGCTGAGGAGAGAATTATTGCCAGAGACTACATTTCTGGAGCTACATGGCTACCTATGAAAGTTGTTGCACAATCTGGTCCAGTGTCTCAGGTGGTGGAAACTAATGACCACAAAATATGGAGGAGGCATTTTAATCAGTTACTGCCCACATCAGAGGCTACGGGAGACCAGCATCAACCAACAAATACAAATCCAATAGTGCAGATGAGACAAGGTGCTGAGAATCACCCAAAGATCAAATGACACAGTCAGTATTCCTTCATCATCACCTTCTAGGGAGCCCCATGCTGACATAGCATAACACATAGCACTACCTGATGCAAGATTGACAGAAACAAGTGAGTGAGAAAATAACTTTGTTGTCTTCATCAAGTTGCTGGTATCCTCTAGGAAATAAATGGCCTCCGGAAAGATGGACTCTAGCTTATTACTTATCGACTAACCCCCGCACAGGGGCAGAATAATCCCCATGGTTATGTCTGGGAATATAGGCCATCTACCCTCCTTCCCCTAAGTTTCCTAGTCAAGTATTTTGTTTGTTAAATTTGATTATTATTTAATTTAGTTTTAACTGGTTCAACTGCCAGTTCTCTGTAATGGAAGGAGGAGGAAATGTAAAATAAGGGTGAAGGGATATGTATGTATTCATGTATATTTTTTAAACTCATGGGTTGCTGTTATGCCCTTCCCAAATGTGTTGCCTGCAAAATGCAATGTAAAGAATGTTCTGGGTATATGGAGATAAGGAAATAAACAACTACACATTGCTAATCACTTCCCTGATTGTTGTACGACACATAGTGAAATATAGAAAGGTCTCTATCAGTTTTTGCATATATGGACAACACAATTATTAACACCCTCCCCAACCCCCTTTTTTTTACTAAATCTGCAGTTTCAACCCTTCCTGGACATTAACATTTGTTGTTTTTAAGCCATTCTAGCTTCGGCTTGATGCTTGTGGTCGTTGTCTTGCTGGAAGATAAATATTTTCCCAAGGCATAGGTTTCTTTGAACTGCATCAGATTTTTTTCTAGAATATTCCTTTATTTTTGCTTCATTCATTTTACCTACAACCCTAAACCCCCTGAGAAGCATCTCCACAGAATAATGGTGCCACCACCATGCTTCACATTGAGGATGGTGTGTTTTAGATAATGTGCACTGTTTGGCTTATGCAAGTTGGTGTTTAGTCTGTACAGTGGCTTTTCTTAGCCACTCTTCTATAAAAGCTACAAAGTTTGGTGTTAGTCACAGCCATAGGACTTGCCTGTGTCACATAATGGGTTGACTGGCCTCTTTCTCTTCTGAGCTGTACTAGCACCATCAGTCACACCTTGTAATGGGAGTGAGTAATCCCACACTTCCTGCTGTATTTTTTCTCCTTCCCTGGCAGCTGGATTCCATGTGTATGTCACATCAAGTGTGTAACCACATCTTACTTCAGCTTTGGTATACCTTTCTTTTCCACTTCAGAGCTCATGACACATGTCATGTTCCTCTTCTTCCTTTGTCCAAATACCTTTGCTTATTCACTCATCTGTCCATACTAATGCCGTGTTGTGCTGTTGTGCTGGCAATATTCAAGTAGCAGTCTGCTCGGTTTAGCAAAGAAGATGAGTTGCCTTAAAATTGACTACTCGCTACAGCATTATTATTGAAAATATCAACAAATAAAGTATATCAAAAAATCAAATCAAATAAAAAAGCACATATTGGCTAATTTTATTTTTCTATAATGTCATCAAATTTAATCAAATCAGTCAAAGTGTTTTAAGATTTTGGGGTATTTAGTATTTTTATTGCAGGGATTATTTTACACCTCCAAGTATTGATATATCGAAATGTCCTTTCTTAGAGGATACCTACTTCTCTAGATGAATCACTAACTAAGTCTGAGCTGTTTAACTAAGCAGGAAATAATGCAGTCAGTAAACTTTGTATATACAGTATATTTTATATATATATATATCTATCTACATATATATAAAATCCTAAGCCTAAAAGTGCAACGATTTTGTGCAACGATTTTATATGATGTTTTTATGTCACTTTTTTGTTATGCTTTAAATCGGGCTTTAAATCCCTCTTCATAACACGAAGGCAGACTGGCGCACTGGGAATTGGGCTGAAGGATACACTTAAGATTTTTTTTGTTTTAATTGTTGCTATTTCATTAGTTTCACTATTATTTTAGAACTTCTGTAAAACAATATTTGGAATTTTTCGGTCCAACGTGCTGAATCTTTTTTAAAGAGGTCAGTGAGATATGTGTTTAATGACTTTGTACCCTAATTCAGGAAAGGTTTCTCTGTTTGGAATTTCAGCCCAGACAAAACGATCTACATTATCAGCAGTTAATAATTTTTGAAAAAGAAAAAACCTTACAATATTTATATACTTCTGACATATCACCCATGTCCATATATTTGATCTCTATTCCTTTTCAGTTATTTCTCCAAGTAATAATTTCTCTTACTTTGCGCTAATGCAATGTTTACTTTCTTTGTTTTAACACTTCGTTATTTTTCTGCTTTCATATTCTGTATCTTGCTCTGCATGTGTTTTGAGCCTACGTTCTTTTTGAGTTCTTTTGAATTGCAGTTTTCAGTTATCTCTTAACCTGCTCTGTATGTGTTTGGCCCCTTTTTAAACCTCTTTATGATGCTTTACTTTGTTTTCTACTGTGTCTTTATTTATGACCTCGCTTTTCCTGCTTTTTTTCAATGACACCTGGTCGTGGTGATTATTTTCCCTTTTTGGTAAATTTCTGTTTGTTTGTGCTACCGATCTTTACTTTCTTTTTTTTATACTTTCTAATTTTCCTACTTTCATATTCTTTAACTTTCTCCACATGTGTATTGCGCCAACTTTTTTTTTTGAGCCTTTCGAATTCCACTGCTTTCATAACCTCTAACCTGCTCTGCATGTGTATAACGCCAACATCCGGATTGGATGTGCTTTTTTTTCAGTTCCACTTGTTCCGGGCTGATAATTACTTTCCTTATTTTCTGAATTTGCACCTAGATTATTCTTTTTCTTTTTTATCTCTCCAACACTTTTTGAGTTTCTTTTCTCCACGCTGATTTCTTATTTGCTTAGTCATCTGTGTTTCATTTATAACGATTGTCCTTATACACTTTATATCGTGCGAGAGCCTTGGATCTGTGTGTGCTCAAAGCTAAACCACGACGAGTGTGTTGCTGCACGCACTCTTATTTGGTTGCAAAGTAGGGCATGTCTTGCAAAAATCTCTCATGTTCTACGTCATCTGAGATGGTCCTGGGTCAATCTCTTGGCACTAAGTCTCATGTTTAAGGTCCCGTGAGATGGTCTGTGGCCAATCTCTTTAGTCTTGCGGTTTTAAGTGTCTTCTGTGATCTTAGAGAAGATCATCTCGTCGCCCTACTGTTTCTCTCCAGGATATATATATATATATATATATATATTTAGGCATCCGCCGTGCTGGAGCTCGGCGGACGCGTAGAGTGGACCGGAGGAGGCTTGTGTGCCCTGGACATTGGGAGCGGTGCTGGAGGCACTGGGAGTGCACTGAAGTAAATATTGTAAATAGTACTGTAAATAAACGTGTGTTGGGTGAACATCCTGATGTCCGTCTGTGTGGTCCGGCCAGTTTCCACAATATTTATATATATATATATATATATATATAGTAAGGTTTCTAAACTTTTTTTTGGGGCTTTCCTACGTGACGACACACCAAAGAGTGTCCGAGCATGACCGTCACGTCTGTGGAAGACAGAATATCTGTTGCCGGGAAACCGCAGACTTCCACCTCTGTAGCGACTTGCCAGGTTAACAAATCTGAACCAATCACATCATCATCAATGGGTGATGCAAGGAACATTATAAATGCAGGGAACAGTATTCTTGGACACGATATGCCTAATTGCTGTGTCTGTGTATAAGAGAGTGGTAGATCCTACTACAATAAATAACCATGCTTTTTCCTGTTTCACATTGAATAAAGCTGGTATTGCTAAAGTACTGAGACTCAGCCTCGTGTTTTGGGTGCAAGACAGGGACTCACATGATACAATATATATATTTATATAACTACACTATATTTGCATATAAATATATATATATACAGTATATATATATATATATATATATATATATATAGTAACAGAATAAGATGCTCGCACTTGCACCTCAGACACCACGTCAGACACTAGGTAAAAGTCCAATAATGATATTATTATATCAATAATGTGCACAAAGCACCCTCCACTCCCAAATACTCCAATAATAATAATAACAACAATAATAATCCTCCACTCTCCCAGACGCTTAGCCACCCTGCCTCCCAACTCAGCTCATGCCTGGGAGCTCCCATAGATCCTTTTATATTCCCTGACCCGGAGGTGTTCCTTCCCAACAGTCACAAGTCCTTATTCCTTCCGGGTCAGGGTAAATGATGTTTTCTCACCCGGAAGCCGCGCTCTTCCTATGACGAACTTCCGGTCATAGGCATGAAGAACTCTTGGTCCTCCCCTGCAGCTCCCTCTGCGTGCCCCATGGCATCCAGCAGGGCGTGCATAAAACTACATGGTCCATAATGCCCTGCTGGTCTTCTGGGGACCTCCATGCTGCAAGGAGGGCTCCACCTGGCGGCTGGGGGGTATTGGCCGGGGTACATGGCCGGCCATATCTTACAGTATTCCCCCCCCCAGCGACGAATTATAAAGATTCGGAGCGGCCTGCCCCGAGAGGAAGTCTTCCTCCAAGAGGACAGCGTCATCCGGGCTCTGACTGCGTTGCCCTGTCCTCCGAGCAAACCTTGGGGGACGGTGTACCTCCTGTCTCCCGGGACATTGGCCACTCGTGACCGGTCGCTGGCAATTGTAGCACCGCGAAGTCCTCCTGGTTGGCTCTTTTCCCGAGACCTGAAACATCCTGGGAACTCGGTCAACTCCACCTTTCCCCGCCAAGGAGGGTTTTCTGGCCGCTGCATGCTCTCCGCCTTTTCCCACCTTGTCAGGAGACCCCTCTTTATTCTAGGATCTCCAGTTTACTCTGGGGCTTGTCCACAGTTTGGGTCTCTCATTAGTGAAAGAGAGCCCTTTACTGTCTGCACGCCTTTGATTTATAAACAACATGGGTCGGGTCTTTAGGATCGAATCGCTCCAAGAGACAGCACCAACCAGCTGCTCTGGCTCGATCGGTCCTTCCCCGCCCGTAAACGTTTGGCCTCTCTTGTAGGGACACATCCATTTGGCACCCGCTATGGATTAAAAGCGGGCCCGGATCACACTGCGTCCCTATTACATTATATACGTACCGACATTACCTGTCTGTACGCCAAATCACATAACACGGGAGGCTCTCGGTCCAATCGCCGCAGGTACTCACGTACTCTTCTTAAAGCCTTACGCGCGCCTCCCAGATCTCAACGATCTTCTTAATCGCCTCTAAAGTCTGCAAATACTCCGCACGGGCTCGATTAATTTTCTGAGTTCCCGACGTCAAAATAATTAGTTAATTCGGCCGGGTTTGGCTTACTTCCTGGTTTGCCATACCGTCCGGCGGAGCTAATGAACTCGCCGCTGTCGGCACGCGTGTTCTGGACGGGTTCGCACGGGTTTCTGGGAATTGGAGTTCTCTACTAGAGCGAGGACCGGACGCCATCTTTGGTTGATGCGACCTGCCTTTATTAATTTGTCGCAGATCGACCAGCCATTTCCGGCCCTCCTTACCTTCTTTGGGTTGAGCAGTGCTGCTCACCACCCTTTCTCTTCGGAAAAATCAAGTCCGTCTTTTCTTGGGCGTAGTCATAAACAGCTGGACACGGACGTCAACTTTCTGGAATCCTTCGTGGTACTTCCGTGTCCCTCGCCGGCACCCTGTATGCGGAAGTCCTTTTCGTTGTCCGTCTGCCTCAAAAAGCGCCACACTATCTTCGGGAGATTCTCCCGCATCCCGCAGAACTTCCGAATGATCTTTCCGAGGTATGTGACATGGTACGAAATGAGTAATTTTAAATAGATTATCTACATTTGCAGCACATACCTCGTTGTAGATTTCTTAGATCGAGTCCTCTCCGATCCGCGTAGTCGCCCCTGTCTCTCATCCCGAGTGTCGGCCATGACGAACATGGAACTTCCGCTGGTGCTGTTGCCTGTTTTGTCTTCTTTTTCCCATTATAGACTTGAAAAAGGTGAGGTTTCTGGCGATTTTCCTGTGTGTGTTGTGACGCTGTCTTCCGGGTATTCTGTCCACAGTAAAATTTTTCCAGGTCCTCTGCCAAACTGACGGCCAGAGAATCCTGCCGAGCTCGTAACTGTAACAGAATAAGATGCTTCCGACCCTTGCACCCTCAGACACCACGTCAGACACTAGGTAAAGTCCAATAATGATATTTATTATATCAATAATGTGCACAAAGCACCCTCCACTCTAAATACTCCAATAATAATAATAACAACAATAATAATCCTCCACTCTCCCAGGACGCTTAGCCACCCTGCCTCCCAACTCAGCTCATGTCCTGGGAGCTCCATAGTCCTTTATATTCCCTGACCGGAGGTGTTCCTTCCCAACAGTCCACAAGTCCTTATTCCTTCCGGGTCAGGGTAAATGATGTTTTCTCACCCCGAAGCCGTCCGCTCTTCCTATGACGAACTTCCGGGTCATAGGGCATGAAGAACTCTTCGGTCCTCCCTGCAGCTCCCTCTCGTGGCCCCATGGCATCCAGCAGGGCGGTGCATAAAACCACATGGTCCATAATGCCCCTGGTCTTCTGGGGACCTCCATGCTGAGGAGGGCTCCACCTGGCTGCTTAGGGGTATTGGCCGGGTACATGGCCGCCATATCTTACAATATATATATATATATATATATATATATATATATATATATATATATATATATATATAGTATATACAGACATACAAAAATGTCTTCTTACCCTATAACGTCTTCTTCTCCTTGATGGCTGTGAATTTCTGTTTTCATTCTTTTTGTATGGTGGTTGTTCTTTACATACCAGTCTTCATTTGGTCTCCTTTTAACAGCATCTTTTGTTCGTCAAAGTTACATCCTAAAAAATTAAATACATATTAATTAGAAGAGAATGAAACTGCTCTTGTAGAACTTTCTCTATACCAGTGATAATCTGAAACATCAGTTTTACTGACTGGTGAGAAGTGGGAGCAACTGCACTTGTATTAACTGAACCACTTTATTGGTGTGGAGGCTCCATCTGCCTAGCTATTATGCATAGTGTATTTTAGTAAAAAGATAGAAAATTACCTTAAGGCAATGGCTGTGTAACCTTTGAAAGAAGTTCAAGGTGTGCCACAGTGAAGATTCAGGAAGGCATGTAACAAATAAGGCAACATTTCCAAGTTGTCAGTATTTTAGTTCCTGCCTTGTATTCACATAGTATCTGTCTGATAGATTCTGATCTCAGAAATTGAATGGACTGATAGATAATGATTGACAAATGTGAAAGAATAGCATAAATGCAGTGCTAAGAGATAAAATATCAAACTTTGATAGATCTAATAACAGAAGTAGCTAGTGATTGGTACTGTTAAATTGAAAAAAACTTACCATGTCAAAAACTAAACAGAAAACAAAGGGTATCTATGTTTGATTTAGTGACAAGTAACACTGTGGCCTTAAAACTCAAATACACTAAATTGAAATTCAAGCTGGGTCAATGTTTGCGGAAATTTGGATATTGTCTCTGTGTTTGAGTGTGTTTTTCTCCAGGTGGGTGTATACATGGTCCCTAACTTGTACTCTTTGCTATCACGATAGAATTTGGTTCTTGTGATGACAATTACAACACTAAGTTTCCTTTAACAGCAAGAGTCTGAAGCAGAAGACTGCATGTCACATTGTGAAATGACCATATTAATTTCAAATTTTATATTTTTACACTATACCAAAATAAAACATGTCTTACATCAGTCATTTATTTTGATTTCTGTAATGAATTGTGTTGTGTGTTTATTAAACAAATTAAATAGGAAAAAGCTAGAAAAGATCCAAGGGAGAAAGTAGTCAGGCTTGTTGTAAACCATTCTAATAACTAATTCTTGCAAATAAAGCAATTTGGGTAAGTTTATTCTCGGTTCTGCTGCACATTTCAACTGTATTTAAAAATGATGAGCAAAACTGATTATATGTAAAAAAAGGCTTTAATT
>NW_024384804.1:0-11111 GCF_016835505.1 Polypterus senegalus
CAAATCAAACCTGACGAGTGACGTGTGTCGTAAAACATTCGACATGCGCAGAACAAATCGGGCAGCGACGTGAAATGAATTTTAATTAAGCAGAGCGTGCGCGAGACAAATCGGATGGGGACTCATGTCGCAAAGTAAAAAAATGCAGATCGAACAGGGTCGTAATAGTAAAGCTCTGCGCATGCGTGCGCATGCGCGCGCAGATCGGGTAGGCACTGTCGCTACGCAGAGCTTTACTATTACGACCCTGTTCGATCTGCATTTTTTTACTTTGCGACATGAGTCCCCATCCGATTTGTCTCGCGCACGCGCTCTGTGCTTAATTAAAAAAATTCATTTCACGTCGCTGCCCGATTTGATTTTACGACACACGTCACTCGTCAGGTTTGATTTGTAGTTGCGAGTCATTTTTGTATTGTCCTTTAACTCCGTCTGTAAGTGGACTTGTTACTGGAAGATGGCAACTTTTGAATTTTAGAACGTCATGGAAGATGTGTCGCCTGAAAAATTTAACTCCAGTCGAATGAAGAGGGAGCGAAATGAAATGCGACGTGTGTCTGTGAACTTTATAATGGCCATATACAGCTTTTTGTAAGTACATCACTTTTAGTTAAACCACTTCGTAATCTCGTGGTTTAATCGTAAAATCACAGCATTTTCGTGTTTGGGTTAATGGATTAATATATGTATGTCATTTATTTCGTAGCATTCTATTAGCATTTGGTGGTGTGTTTTTAACATTTGTCCACATTTTTTTTTTATCTTAAAGAGTGAACGGCATCCTAATAATTAAGTAAAACAATGTAATCGAGGTGTCGAATTAGGAATAGAATTAGGAGTGCAGGACTGACACTCGACGGGTGTAAAGTGTGCCCTCCAAAGCCGTCGGTATTTTTTTATTATGTTGATATCAGATTACATCAATGCAGTAGTTTTTCCATAATAACGTTAACAAATTATAATGATGAAGGCTAAATTACATACAAGAGTAGCAACAACAAAGTTATTACAAGAAAGCAGGATGCGGATAATAGAATTACAAATTGTTAATGGATTACTTTAACCTTATTTAGTAGAAAAAAATTCCATGGTTGAAAACAGGCAATTTTAAAATTTATATCCAAAGCCATCAGAGAAGTGTGGTGTGCGTCTGATGTGGCGCAGTGACAGGCTGGGCACCTGCTGTTGTCACGTGTTATAAGCTTATAGAAGTTCACATACATACATTAACTGAATATAATGGAGAAGGCTTGCTCCTTAGAGATAACTTATTTCTTATTGCTGCAGTTAGAAGTACAATGCCCCTTTATTGTATTTTTTTTCTTTGACCCTACAGGATGCCCGGTGGTAACCAGCCTTCCATGTGGCTGAACAGATGCCAGTGTACCCGAATTCTGAGACACAACTGGATGTTCTTTTCTTCTGTTTTTAAGATTTCCAGTTCGAGATGATGTGCAGTTCATGTTAGATTTGCTATTTCTACAGGTAAGACTACTGAGGCTTCCAGTTTCAAAAGTAATGTGTGCACAATTCCTACAAAGCCTCCCCATATTTATTACTTGATCTGTAATATTTTGCTGCCTTGAATACTGTACTGTATGTCTGCTCACTCTGTCCAGTAACTAACACGGCTTTTTAATTTTAGACAGAAAGCCTCAGAGTGTGAATCCTCATAAACACAGAGACTGAGGAGCATCAGTCCCAGCAGTCACTAAACAGGGATGTTGTTCTGTTTTACAAAATAACATTTATGTTCTTAAGTTACTGTGCTTTGTTGTTGGATTTTGAAAGAACCGAGAATTAATTTTAAATTAATACAAAACTAAGGCAGGAGTGAAAAACAAAGATGTATTCATGTAAGTAATGAACACCTGAGCACAACACATTAGAAGTTCAGATATACAGAGATTATAACACAATGTCTACTGTATGGTAATGTAAAAGGAAAAAACGATGTTACATATAATGACAGTTAAGTTGGGGTTCTTTCAACATCCTACAAAAAACCAAAGTAATTTAAAAAAAATATTATTAGTTAGACTTGACTCTAAGCAGACCTTCATCTATTGTGATGGTTTACTTTGGTAATCTACAGGTGAACCAAGAAAGGAGGCAGAACAAGAAGTGAGAGTACACTTTATTAATGTTTGAACTCTGTGAGTGAATATCTACTGTGTTGATGTGTTTAACAGTTACAGTGAAGTAGAAGAGTCCGGTCGTGTTATGGGGCAGCAGTTAAAGAAGAAGGACAGAGAGATGTGTGCCATGTTGAAGTAGCGGCTGGGCCCTCCTGACACTTCTGGAATCCTCCATCTCAATCTCTGCTCTGATCTGCTGTGTCTTTGCCAAGTGATCACGAGGTATTGGCCTTTTTGTCTCGGTTTCATTACACTGGCTGTCTGTCTCACTTAGAATTGATTTCAAGATTCTATTAAATAATTAGAAGGCTTTGAGTATTTTAGACCCTGCCTGTTTTTTCGAGTGTCTTCTCCCAACATCTCTTCTCTGAAACGTTGCTTTGCTTTTTATTCCAAGATCAACCATAAAAACCAGCAGCTTTCTATACTCGTGCAACAAAATCTGGAGTGCTTTGCCAATAGAGAAGTGCCAGGCTACAAATGTCAAGCATCTCGAAAAACTTCAATAAGCCCACTTTTCTAATTTGACTGTGACTTGCATTGGTTAGTAATAGATTAGAAATGGCGCTGTGTACACTTTGTAAGATCTGCACTGGGCACTAACCTCTGTGGTTTTTCTGTTTTTTTCCAGTGTACTGCAGTGGTGCCCCCCTGCGTCTCCACCGTCTGTTAAATCAACTCCAACTGCCTGTGACAGAAGAAAAGTTCACAAGATGTCCTGAAATGGAATTGTGATTGGACTGAGACGGCCACAATCATGTATGCTGGGATGTGCAGAGGGGGCTGTGTGGGCTTTGGCTTGGGACCCCCAGAGGTTTATTATCTCCAGTGTCCTTGAAGGCTGCAAGTTTGTCTTTGTCCCCGGCCATTTCACCAGGCAGTGTATTTATTACAAAGGACAAGGACCCCTCCATTTGCTTCTCATTTACTTTTATAATGCCTTCAGTTTTCTTTGTAACTGTATATTTTTGTGGAGCAATTTGAGCTACACTTGTAAGCAAAGGTGATGTAGAAATATTATTAGTGAACAAATGTTAAGGGACAGATCAGGAAAAATGTCAGTTTAAATAGAACAGAATTTTTATGGAATATTGCTGGATAACAACTCTTTGACTCTGAGTAGCATCTTGTTCATAAAGCTAAAATAGCATTTTTCCTTTTTGACAAATTTAATGATTCACTTTTATTGTGTTCAAAACCTTGACTAACATTTTTTTTAAATACTAAGGTAAAAATCTGTAAATATATTTGTGTTCTCCTTCCCTAATAGTTTTTAACACCACCCCTTGTTGGCCATTTTCATTGTAGTTGTGTTCTAGTTAAATGCATTTCCCATTTAGACATCTTTATGATTACTGAATTTTCTACTCATTATATATATATAGTATGTATAGTATATAGTATATATATACAGTACATATAAATATGGGTGTGTATATAATTTGTTTTTGAGAAACATTGTTCACAGATCTTTCACTTTTATTTTTAAATGTACCATTTATTCCTTCAATAAAAATGTATGATAAGTGTATTGTATTTCCTTTTTTTAAGTTGTAAAAATTAACTGGCTCTGTGTCAATATGGGTAAATAAAATCACTGACATGAGCGAGTCTGCACACCAACAGCGTGTGTTATGTTGATTAAACTTGTAAATGAGTATCACTGCCCTCCGTCCACATGTTGTTCATCATAAACTGAACTACTTCATGCTGTTTAAATTCTGCTCAGTGGAGAATATTTTATTTTACAGCTGTTAAATTCAGTTCAGTTTTATTATATTAATAGGTAAGTTGGTTTCTCAGCGGGTTTTACAGAGACGCCTTGAAATAACATTAAAAACACATCATTAAGAACAAATGAATTACAAATATGAACTACAGCAACAAGCACTAACTAAAATGAATA
Source organism: Polypterus senegalus (assembly GCF_016835505.1). NCBI lineage: Eukaryota > Metazoa > Chordata > Cladistia > Polypteriformes > Polypteridae > Polypterus > Polypterus senegalus. The sequence continues at coordinate 4,045 of NW_024384804.1, forward strand.
AACCGTAATGTCAAATTGTGCTGTATGCACAGTTCCGATCGAGTCGTGCCGTAAAGTGATTTTGTTTTGTTTTTAATGTTTTTTTCATTAAGCGCATGCGGTGTGTGTCACTACCTGGTTCCCGTTGCCGACCCGATCTGCATGCGCGTGCGTAGTGAAAGTCTACGTCATCACACACTTTACGGTGCTGCCCAATCTGTTTAACGCATGCGTGAACACTTTACGGCATGTTAGGCTTTCAATATGCCTGCGCGCGCAAATCTGGTAGGCACGCAGATCGGGTAGCGACAGGGACTCATGTCGCAAAGTAAAAAATCGCAGATCGCACAGGGTCGCATGCGCGTGCAAATCGGGTAGGCACCGCAGATCGGGTAGCGACAATGCCCATTGAAGACAAAGTGATGTGCTTATAGTCCGCCACGACCGACCCCCCTTGAACAAAGACCGCTATAATTTAGTCCGCTGCGGCAGGGGGAACAGTCGTTGTCAATAAATGATAAACGATAATACGGACCCCCATAAAATGCATCCTCCGCACCCCCTCCCCTCACCCATTTGCGCTTCTTTTATTGGCTATTTCCCGTTAATACCTCCTAGTTGTCAATTAACTCAACCCTACTGTCTTGTGGGACGGAAAAACAAACATGGTCACTGAATAAGCGTTTAAAATGTTATGTAACCACTTGTGCATCGCTACGGGGCAAAAAAATAAAATAAATCTTGCATACCACTTCAAAACAACTTGTTGCACCCCTCATCAGATGTAATTTGGTTTTTGAAACCAGAAAATTTGGATTGAACGAATAACGTTTGAATCCTTTCGTCACCGGAGTACCAGAAAGAAACAGAGGATTGTGGGAATTGAAGTCGTTACCTTCTATTTACTCAGGGAAGTTGCAGCATCAATGACACACCGGAAGAATAGGGGTCTCCACAACCTTTTTCTCCCCTGAGAGTTACTTTTACAAAATGAAAATGGTCGAGAGCTACTCATGTTTTCTAACGTTTATTCTCGTAGCTTATTTCAACCCAAATAAAGTGAATACGCTTGTTTTGCCTGAATATTTACAAAATGTTGGTGTCCACAGCTCACATTTTGCATTAAAACATCACAAAAATGTTTAGTTCACCTGGAAGTGCATTTTGTATGTCTGTTTGCTTTTTCTAGTGTATTTCATACCATTGAATTAAACCATGAATGCTCTCAAAACAAAACAATACAATTACAAATACACAGATATTACTTATTCATTTGTCATTTTGTTACATGTCACTGTTTCACTTCACAAGAGTATTCACAGGTCCAGTTGCAGAGAGAAAGAGAGAGAGACCTTCCAATAGCAAAATTCTCCAACAGAATGAAGCACCAGCACCTCCTGATCACGGGTAAATCACACTGCCATGCAGAAGGAAAAAAACAATGACCATTAAAACCAGTAACAGATATTAACAAATAATCAGAGACATAAGTGAAAGCTTACAGCTGTGAAGTCAAATGACACATCCAAGGCAAGGTGCAGAGAATACTGTGGAGCACACAAAAGAATTATTTCAAATTAATATTTAATCTATTTGCATACAGTACAGTGCACACTCTACTTATTGCAATTTATTTATAGTGGTTCTAAAGAATTCCCAACCTAAAAAATAAGTTTCTTTGATTTTCTCACCATCAACATGAATACTCCAGAATCCACTGACCCAACCAACTGCTGTGGAAGATTCTGAAATAGAAATGGATTCATATCACTTACTGCAAGTTACAAAAGAATGTCCATTACTTGTAGTCCTCTCAATGACATCCCTATAAACTAACCTTGTTTTTAATTAGTATCCATGTGGCTGAAGATATTCGTTTTTGTCATCTTACTGTTGCCAAGGATGCCAGGGGCAACGACCCGGCCGGGACGCCTTCAGGGACCAGAGGAGGATCTCGCCCACCGTGGATCCTGTGGGGCCACCAACCTGGTTGCTTTGCGGGCCACGGGTTAAGGGCATGGAGGCCCAACCCTGTAGGGGCCCGTGGTCACTGCCAGGGGGTGCCCCAGTGCCTTGGGAACCCTAGACCCCAGTACTTCCGCCACACCAGGAAGTGCTGGGGGGAAGAGAAGCAGGGACACCCGGAGAGCTTCCGGGAGAACAGCCGGCACTTCCGCCACACTGGGGCATGTCAGCGGAAGATTGCCGGGGAGCACCTGGAGTTCATCCGGGTGCGGATAAAAGGGGCCACCTCCCTCAAGTCGGGGGCAAGAGTCGGGTGGAAGAGGACGGAGCTCGGAGGAGAGGAGAGGAGAGGAGTGGAGGCGGTCAGAAGGACTGAGCAAGGCATTATTGTGCGGCCAGGACGTTAAGGGGTGATTGGTGCTGCGGCACTGGGTTGTGCACTGTAAATATTAGTAAAAATAAAACGTGTGTGGTGAACCAGCATGTCTGCCTGTCTGTGTCCGGGCTGTACCCCACGCTGTAACAAAAACAAATAAACAAGTCTTACACATACAAATGTAAATATCCAATATGTGCTGATAATTAGTTAGAGTAAGAAAATCTTGATGTAAGCAGAGTACAAGCACAACTTCTTAAAGCAGGCATGTGTTATCAATATTAGTGTGACTGCATTTTGCATGTGAATAACTTCAATAGTTAGAATATACACTTGAATTAATAAAAAAAAATGTGCAATGCTTGGAAACTTAAAACGTAAATAATATCAACCTAATTGTTTTAAATATTACATGTACACACAAATTGGTGATCAAAATTAGAGAACATTTATGAACACTTTTTTTTAAAAAATATTGTTCATCTTCATTATTCAAAATTTAAAGGATTAGTAACTGTGGGTATTATCACTGTTGTACTACTTACAAAATAATCAAGGCACTTCAACAAAAATCTTTGATTTTGATCACTGCGTTTCCGACAAAATAGACAACAGTATCCATTGTAGCAGAAAATAAGGTTACAACTAATTACAACTAGTGATAATGCTGTGACGGCCTGCAGTCGAAACCACATCTATGGATGGCGAAACGTATAAATTGTTATAATGTAGAATACCGAGTTAAAAGCATATGCACCAGTACTGGTCATACATTAAAAATCAACTCTCAAATGAACTTACCTTCATGGAGAACTGCCTTCTTGAAATGACTCTTCAAATGTTTAATTTTTCCAGTTTGGAGGGCTAAACATTACCACTACAAAAAGGACAATGGAATAAGCGGCACCATCTGTCGCATTGACTCAGCAGTCGCACTGACTCTCCTAATTGAATAGTTATGTGTTTCTATAAAAATGACAAAAAAGGAGGATGGCTTTGGCAAGTTTAAATTCTGTATATCAGAATTCAGTATTCAGTAATCACTCACAATACTAAACAACTGTTTTAATCAAGCAAACAAATTTGAATTATTTGGTGCATTTTACAATTAGTATTGTCACAAAGCAGCTTTAAATATTTCCAGGCCATAAACCCGGAGACAAAAATCTTGGTGTCAGTACCAGATTATTATTGAACAAAATAAAAAAGGGTCTGTTTTGTTTTACACCAATTAAAAATAATATAGCAAGTTTAAAAAGAAAAGACAAAGGACAAATAGGAATGTAGATTCATTGTAAATTTTACTTATTGGACTGACTAAACAAATATATTTTTATCCTAGATTTGAAGGCTGACAGACTATCGGAATCTCATACCACACTGAAGAAGTATACCCTCCATTCAACTTAAAATAATTAAGGTAATGATTCACACTTAATACTTTTAATTTGAACCAATATGATTCTTTTAATCTTATTGAACCCACGATTTTTAATTTGAGACAAATCATTTTAGAATGATTGGGTGCAATTCATCTGTTTTATACTGAAGTAAATCTATTTTTTAAGTTGTTACAATTTAAAATGGTTTAATGGTCGTAACCTGTTTTTATGCTATTAGAAATATTATGAACCAAAAACATTCCAATACTGTAGTTTTTACATTTATTTAAAAATCTAGTGCAAATACATAAGCATTTTGCAGTGTAAATCTTAAATATCCAACAACAAAAAATATTTGTACAAATATCACAAATACACTATAGCTAATTTCTAGCAATAACAATCAATAAATAATAATAAAAAAGTGCATTGTGCACATCTAAACAAAACTTAGCAGTGCAAATCATCAGAGTGTAGACTTCCTTCTTGATCCTGCATTTAGAATATGACCCAAATAACCTTTAAAAAGTATCAGTCTATCCTCTCTCAAGATATCCTGCTAACAATTGATCACCAATGGTTTTGATCACAAAATCAACATCACAGAGTTAATGCACATTACAATAATACAGAATCAGCTATCTATCAACACCTTACAACACAAAACAAATGAGAAAGTAGTTTGAATTACTTTTGAAACATCCAACAGCTTTGGATAAAAAATGAAATGCAAAAATGAATATGCAAATACACTCAAAACTATAATTAACAATTTTAATATTTACATGCAGAAAACCATCAAACTGTCTCTGATGTACTCTGTAGTTTTTTGACTCTTGTGGTCTTTTGTTTCATGTTAAGCCAGATCATATTTTTTGAGCAACCTCAAAACTGAATCTAAACTCCTTGGAGTGCTGGAGTTTGAGTGTGTAAATAAGCACTAACAACATAATGAAAGCCATTGTAATGGTAGGCAAAGCACTGAAGACCTTAAGTCCTTCGATGAAGATCCCTACATCTCTGAGTGGATAAGAAAGATCTCCATTCTTTCTAAAGACAGACAGCCATGGCCATGGTGCATGCTGAAAATCGCTAGATGCTTCCATCTCTTGTGAAACCTGTCAGAAACCCCCATTACAAAATCATCTGGTTAATAAAATCTTCTTCTTCTTTTGGCTGCTCCTATTAGAGGTCACCACAGCGAATCATCTTCTTCCATATTTTTCTGTCTGTTGTATTTTGTTCTGTTAATAAAATAATGCAGATAATTTCAATTTGTTGTAAAGTCAGTAGCATCCAGTGTTGTTACAATCAATGAGGTATATAGATAGAGGCACTACACAGACTTGAAGCACAATGAAGCACAATGAAACAGTCAGAATGACCAACATTTGTGAATTGCCACCTTACCAGATGGTGGCAATGCTTATAGACATTCGGTGCCTGCATAGCACCTGTCTATACACCTCATTGGTTACCATAATGTCAATGTGTTCTGGAACAACTGGTGACCTGCAATGTTGCTACTGCACGACATATTATATAGGGTATCATTTATGATATGATAACGGTCTTAATATCACAAAGTACAGTATTTTGCACTTGTTTATGTTCACAATTATTTCATTGTATGTTAAAATTCTGACAATATTTTATGTATTTTATTAACTGGCATTTGATCGATACAAAAATAAATAAATAAATGGAATTCTGTTAATAAAATATAAAATGTATTAATCATGTATTATCCAGCTTTCATGAAGAATCCACTGAACAGTGTCATCTCCAGACAGAGGAGCAGCTTCAGTGACAGACTTTTGTCACTGTCAGACTGAGGAGACCCCACACTATGCGACTCTTCAATTCCACCCGGGGGAGTGAATGGTAACATTACTCAAAGTTATTGTCTGCTTTTACATGCATTTTATTACTATTTAATTTAATATTGTTTTTGTATCAGTATACTGCTGCTGGATTATGTGAATTTCCCCTTGGGATTAATATAGTTAGTAAGTAAGTTAGTAAGTAAGTAAGTGTGTGTGTGTGTGTGTGTGTGTGTATCTATGTATCTATGTATGTATGTATCTATGTATCTATTGTGACAGTTAAGGGTTTTTCGACCCCTTGTACCCTCAGACCACACGTCAGACACCAGGTAAAAGTCCAAATAATTATTATTTATTATAATAATAAGGTGCACAAAGCTCCTCTCCACAATACTCAATGAACAATAACCAATCACATTCCTCCTCTCCCAGACGCTTAGCCACCCTGCCTCCCAACTCAGCTCGTCCGTCTGGGATTTCCCACAGTCCTTTATAGTCCTTGACCCAGAAGTGTTTGTCCCTCAGTCCATGTGACTTTCTATCACTTCTGGGTCAGGTAAAAACTTCTCTTTTTCTTCAACCTGGAAGTACGTCATTCCTCCCGTTCACATGACCAGGACGCACTTCCAGGTGATAGGGCACATATGAGTCTACGTGCCTCGCTATAGTGACTCTTTGTGGACCCCAAGGTTTTCAGTAGGGCTGTGTATAAAAACTACAAAGTCCATGAGGCCCTGCTGGAACTCGGGGCACGTCCATGCTTTCGGGAGAGCTCCTCCTGGTGGCCTGGGGGTGAGGGCCGGCAACTCTTGCCAGGTATGTATGTATGTATGTATGTATGTATGTATGTATGTATGTATGTATGTATGTATGTATCTATCTATCTATCTATCTATCTATCTATCTATCTATCTATCTATCTATCATTACAAGTTCAACAACTTTACTCACCAATAATTCTTGGATTACATTCTCAGCCTTCTCTGCAATGTAGACAATGAGTGGTTTCAGGATACAGTCTCTCTTGATATTGATGTCCACATCCTGTGTGACGATTGAAATGTTTTTTATGGAAGCAGACAACAGTACTGTAGACACAACAAATAATTACTTGTTTGGGTTGAAAGGGTTGCATGCAGAAAATAACAGTATTGTCAAATACTGGGTGGTATACCGTTTTATCCTGTATACCAGTTTTAATTTTCTGTACAGTATGAATTTCCCATATACTGTACCTCAATATTATAGTACAGCTGAAACAACAGATGTAATGTATCAAATGGGTAGTAAATTATAGGCTATAGCTTGCAGCTAAAAGTGCTACAGAGTGCAGTGCAGAGTGTATTAAGAGGGAATGTCATGTCTGCAAAATGACAACACTGAAGGCCATTCTGAGGACAGCTTACCAGCTTGCCAAGTCAGTCTTTTAACAGCTTAGAGGCTCCACTGCTACAATACATTAATGAACAGACCGAGATGGAGGATAAAGAAAGTGAGACCAGAGATGCACCAGAAGAACTTGTGCCCAAGAGAAATGTT
>NW_024384805.1:0-30085 GCF_016835505.1 Polypterus senegalus
GGAAAAAAATTTTTTTAACTTTCCCGGGTTTCCAAGGTTTAACCCGAAAATTTTGCCCTAAAACCCACCCTGGCCCCCGAAGTTCTGTCAACTATAGACCCACCCAATCTTCCATTTTTTTCAAAGTTCTGGAAAAATAGTTGCAGTACAACTTTGTGATATCTCAAACTGAATAACTGATTAAAAAGTTTTAGTCTTTTTTTGCCCCAACACCAAAAGCCCTGGTCGGGGTCAAAATGCCCTTTCTGATGCCCCGGGAATTCCCCACTCATTCCCCAGCCACAGCGTTTTTATACAATAGATCATGAATTCCTTCACGTGAATCCCCCCTTGGTTTTTCCGGAACTGTTTAAAAATTTGGGTTTTTTAATTTATTTGACGGTAGAACTGATGTCGCATTGGCAGCAAAAATCCCCCCTTGTTTTGGGGGGCTCTGTTGGGGCCCCCATCCTTTTCTATTTATATGCCCCCCCTTGGAAGTGTATTAGCGACATGGTCTTTTTTTTTTCATTGTTATCCCGGACCTCAGCTTTTTTTGGGACTACCCCCACCCCTCTGCTGCCCTCTCCAACATCTCACTATTTTGTTTTGGGGAAAAGAGGCAGGGATGACCCAACTTTACTAAAAGATCAAAATAAAAGCCATTTTGTTGGCACCCCACACCTTCGCCCACTCCCATCCCAGTATCACCTTTCTAAAAAAAGATTTTTTTCTACATTTTTACAAATTTGGGGTTTAAAAGGGTTCTAAACTAACTTTGAAACCCACATTGAACACTTTGAAGTCATCTTTTTCCCCATCTCGGGAACATTGCTAAACCCCGCCAAAAATTTCCCCGGGGAGATGGAGAGGCTTTAACCCTTTTGTCTTGGGGTGGATTATGTACGCCCCTCATTGGGATTCCGGGCAAAGAGGGGACTGTATATTCAGAACAGCACCCAGGATCCTATGAGGGGCAAACTGACCACATCATCTATCTTAAAAAACCCCTTCACGGGCCCCCTGTACCACTAAGAATGAGTAAAAAGGCCCCTCCTTACCCATCAGTGCTTTTTGGATCTGCCCCCCGTTTAAAGGAACCCTTATCCCTCCCACGCCCTCACGACCCCCCGGGCTTTCAGCCCAACCCCTTTTTTTCCCCCAGAACTAAACTTGGGAATGGGTGATAGAGTTTTTCTTCTGGCCAGGCTGTAAATTTCCCCCCATTTGAGAGCCCCACAGTCGACCGATCCCTTCCAAACCTAAAACCTATTTTTTTTAGAAAGGTTTTTTGAAAAATTTTTATAGAATTTTGTTTGTTAATTTTATTCTTATTTTGTAGCATTTTGAGATTGTTAAATATAAAGTGATATAAAAAAAATTTATTTTTTTTTAAATTTTTAGATCTTTTAAAATTTGGAAAACTTGGGCGAAGAGGGGCGGGTGGGGTTGGGGGGTGCCACGGTTTTAAATCCAGTCAGGGGGGAAAGTGGGGGGAAAATTAGTCTGGACTAGACCCCACCCCCCAGATGCTGTAAGAAAACCCTCAGGCTACCCAAATGGGAAAGCAGAAAAAATAATTTAATCGGGGGCCAGTTAGCTACTTTATTAAAGGGGGGAAGGAACACATAAAAAGTAAAACATGTGGGGGGTAAACTGTACTCGGCCTCCTTGTCCACAAATGAGGGGGGTTCTGTAGGGGTTTTTTCCCGAAGAGGCATTAGTTTTGAAATGTTTTTTGAAATTGTGGATATTAAATAATTAAACAATATCAAATAAGGGGGTATTCCCATCGGGTTACGGGTTACAAAAATCACATGAGACAAAATATCTTTTTTAGCTTTAATTTACTGACTTTTTTAAAGTGGTTTTCAGATGGGAGGACAAATGGACGACTTTATCCAGGTGGAACGATCAACACAGCCTCCATTTTTTTTCCCCGCTGGGAGGTTTTTTTCTTTAGTAACAGCCTGAAGGGTCTGGGGCCCGTCCAAGCCTTTTTACTGTTTTCTTCAACCTGGTCCTTTTTTGTCTCCAAACAAGGGCTGAATTCCTCCACAAAATCGAAATATCATGGTGCACGCCGGTTCTCGTTTTCCCAATAAAGGGAAAAAAGATTTTTTTGGGGCAGAGGACAGAAATACCCCATCCTGTGATTCTTTTTATCAAACCCCAGTTGTCTTTTGGGTATCTAAACCAATGCTTCTAGCAATTTAACTCTAGCCCCCGTGTCCAAATTTAACATTCACATGTGACAAAATCATAAAGTATTTGATATAAAAACATAAAAAAATGTAGTATTACCCCCTGCTCTGAACGCACCAAAGATAAAAATGGGAAATCATTCCCGCCAAATGAAGGGGAAATCCATGGCGTGTCTGATGTTTTTGGGCTTACTTTGTATTACAATTCGTGCTCACAGGCTCGGGGGAGCCCAAGTCCCCAAAAAAAAGGGGAGACCCCAGAAAGCCAACCATTTTGGCCTCAGCCTTTTTAAAAATCGGAAAATGCAGCACAACAGCACACGGTATGCGTTGTAAATGGCATTAAGACACACCTAAAGTCACTTGTGGGACTTGGGTACCGTTTCTCATCACCACATTTATTTTTGTAGCTGAAGTTTTTTGGTTTTTGGAAAAAATGGGTCAGCCATTCTTTTTTTCTTTTTTTTCTTTCTTTCTTTCTTTCTTTCTTTCTTTTTTTTCTTTTTTTCTTTCTTTCTTTTCTTTCTTTCTTTCAGTCCTATTCCCGCCTTTTGTATAGTATCATCCTTGTACCCCTTTATGCACTCAAAAATTTATATATTTGACTAATTAAATGTCCTCTACTACGTCCATGTTCATGACATTTCATCCAGCAGGCCAGCTGACCACAACCTGCCAGGATGTTCTAACGGAGACCATCCCGCAGGTCTGCTGCCAAGCTGCAAGCACTACTCAGTCTGCCAGCTGATGATCAGGACCTTTTAACCCGGGATGCCTACTGGAGAATAGGAAGTACTGGGAGATGGGTAATATCTCCCTGGGATGCAAAGAGCAGCCCAGCCTCCCTGGATGGCATGGGGCCGCCAGACTTGGTACTTGGAAACTCAACCCTACTGGACAATCCTGGAGCCCTGGACTGCCAAAACCTCCACCGCACCAGGGAAAATCATCAGTGCACTTGGAACATCCGGGTACAACATAAAGGGGCTACCTCCATTTGGATAGCAGAATTGAGGAGGACAGAGCATGTGAGGTGGAGGTAGAGAGCAGAGAAGAAGTAAAGTAAAAGAACTGAGTTTTTAATTTGTTTGTGATTTGTGCACAGTGTGCTGTAAAGGAAAAGAAGAGCAAAATGAAGGTATAACGCTTTGGGGACTTAGGGCGTCCTTTATTACCTGAGTATTCAGACCCTTTGTTTTGCTATGACATGAGATTTGTCCCAGGCTCATCCATTTCTTTGGTTCCTCCTGGGGATGTTCCTACTCCACATGTACAGGTCACTTTGTTAGTCATTTCAGTGCGTTTGTGATTCATTTTCAGTTGGCTGGCCTGATCAGGAAAGGCACACACAGGATTGTGTTGAGGGCTCAGATCCCCAGGAAGGCTACAGCATGGACAATTCAAGTGTAAACTGTTATATGGTATTCTAATATGGAGGACATTTCAGAACAACAGGGCGCTCTTCCTAGAGGTGGCTACCTGGCCAAACTGAGCAAAATTGGGGAGGAAGGGACTGTAAGAGTGGTGAGCCTTCACACTAAAAATGCATTAGAAATCAGCACGGAAAAGAAAGCGGAACTGGTTATGAGGGTGTTATATTGGTGCAGGGGTCTATTAAAGTTACACACAGGGGCAGAAACGCCCTATAATCTCTGTCTCAGACTGATTTACCCCAAACTTTAAAGCACAATAAGGTCACCAATTATAGCAGGTTAAAACACCGACAACCAAAAATCATTTAAAACATGGGTTCCAGTCTTCTAGGCGGTGGTGGTGTCATCCCAATTGGCTGGGGATTGGCTGGCTCCATTTTGACACTGTACAGCTGGCATATTTTGCTACATTTCTGATCTACCTGTACCATGGCCAGATTACAGAACCCACAAGCTGCTGGGTAAATTGGGTCACTTACCTAAAGCGTTGATCCATAATTGTTTTTAACAATCCAACTACGGACACAGGACCTTTAATGGATTACAGCCTTTCTACTTTTGATTTTTTAAATTTTGAGACTCAATATAAATAAGTAGATAAATATTTATTTTATATATATAGAAAATTATATATAGTATATTATATTTTGTATATATATGGCCTGTGTGTGAGAGTAGCTTGGGGGTGGTACCCAGCCGGGACACCTGAAGGACTGGAGGAGGCTTATACCTCTCAGACATATAAGAGAACTACACCAGATACAGAGGCCCTGACGTCAGCACTTCCACCACACCTAGGGGCCAGTCCCGGTAGGAGGTTAACAGGGAAAAGCACCTGGGAGCCGTCAGGTGAGAATAAAGGGCCGCCTCCTTTGAGTGAAGTGAGGAGTGGTTGGAAGAGGAGCTTGGAGGAGGGGAAGTGGGGACCACAAGAAGAGGCATTGAATAAAGGGCTGGACTGAGGGGTGATTGTGAGCCACTGCGGCACTGGGATGTGTGTTTTGTGGACGAAGGTTTGGACCAGGAACAGCAGGTGTAGATTTATAAAACAGCTTGTATTTTAAGTCGCGGTAGAAGAGTTTGAAAACAGATAATCAAATATACACTTGTAAATACATCAGGGCTCACTGAACCCCATCCCCATTGGGTGGGGTCCAGTTTATAACCCCTAGAATGTGTAATTTAATATCATTATAAAACTATTTACAATTTCAACACTTCACATTACTTGCAATCCTTGACCCCTAGTAGCCCTTATACGCTTGATTTCTGGCCTTTTATTTATAAGCGTTCAGATGTGCAGCTAAGGGACAGCAGTGATAAAAGACGAATATATGTGGGAATACTCAGACCTTGAGTCCTTTGCACAAACATTTTTCTGTTTGCTAAAACAAAACATGCTGTTACTTGGTTTATTAAAAGCTTACTTCTCAGACGCTTGAATTGAGTACAGGAGCGAAGAGAACGATTACGTCTTCCACATTCCCCCACTTTTTAGCGGTAAAAATATTTGATCAGGGAGATGAGTAGGAAAGGTTAGGAGAGGAGGATGGGAGTGGAGTGGTGGAGGTGTACAGGGAAATGGGAGGTGTTAGTAACAGGGTTCTCAACCTTAATTTAAATCCTAGAGGATCTAACTTCCAGGCCATACCTAAAATACAGAGTTCCCTGAATCCCGTATGAAGGGTTCTTCAGGTAATATTCAAAGGGTTACAATGGAGTATTACGGCACATTCATGAGGGTCATGTCCTTTATATTAGAAAAACGATATTTTTAGGAATGCCATACTTCTAAGGCCTTATAGGTTTATTAAACCCCAGTCATCAGTTCAGAAAAGTAATGGCAAAACCAGATCCCACTTGTCACGATTGCTTCTAGATCAGGTTTGCAACAGATTTTTACATATTCGAGAGACTTAGGGTCCACTGGGTTGTCTGATCAGTCCCACAGTCAAATAATGAACAGAAATCCACTGAACAGTGTGGTGATTCCAGAAGGAAAAATCAAGGGTGACTAGAGCATTAGCAAAGGGGATGGAAGAGACCTTAGTAGGACCACAATCAAGGTGCCATCTTTTTGCAGTAACTGAGATGTGAATCCAAACGGAAAGCGGTCCCTCCAACTTTAACAGTGTGTGGTGTCCACAGCAGAACTTGGAACGGATACTCTCTCACTTCCAATGTTTCCTTGAGTATCTCATAGCCAGAATCCAGGTTCCTAATGGAATCAGGGGTCCTTTAATGGGACTAGTTCTCAGGCCCTGGATTCACCTGCTCGTGGACACCACTGCAGAGCTCAGGGGCCTGTAGGGGCTGGAGAAGATCATTGTCCCACGAGGTGTGCAGATTATGGCAACATTACCTATGACCATACCCGACTGGCATGGTCCCATCCAGTCAGAATTTGAATGGCGGCAAGCTAACTGCCAATGTGTTTCTTCCCCTTAATCCCATCAAGGTGGGAGAAAAAGACATCAGGCCAAGTTAAATTTGTTGCTCACAGATTTATGCAATTCAGTTACGGGTACCATTTGCATGATTTCCACAATACCTCCAATCTGGGGGAATTTGGTATTTGCAATAATGATTCACATTAATAATCTGGAGCCAGGTGGTTCAAGTGGGTGCCATTATCGGTTTGTAATTTCTGCGGTATGCCCCATCTTGGAATTTCCTTACATCAAAGTTTTTGCCACCCAGGACTTGGCATCTGCATGTTTTGGAAGGAAAACTGCCCATGGAGAACACATCAACAGTTACTAAAGCGACATGGTGCCCGCTTGCAGTGGGTGTTAATTCAAGTAGAAGTCCATTTTGAAGGTGCATTCAGATGGACCCATTAGATTAGGTGTAACTTCTGGGGACTTACCTGGGTGCCCTTTCACTACATTAAAACTTTTGACATAATGCCGCATATACAGGGCTGCTCTGCATGTAACAGAAACCTACGAGAAACTTCCCAATGTTTTTCAGCATGCAGACCATAGGCGTCTTTTCCAGCATGGTCTAGGCCATGGGTGATTTTCCATACCTGGAAAACTTTTGGGAGAAAGGTTTAGTGTTTTGCTTATAGGTCAGACTCCATCAGGAGGACATGCTGGGATATGTTTCTCTGTCCGTGGCTGCACTCTGTAAAGGAAGAATAATTTGGTATCAGGGTCCTGGTCATTTTCTCTGATAGGAATAAAGAGAGTTTGGTATGTTGTGTATCACTTAGCCAAAATTTATCAAGATAATCAGCTAATTTGTTTCCTTTACTGTGGAATCCTAACACCTGTGACCTGACACATTTTAATGGTGCTAGCTTTGATGGTTTCGTTATGGCCTCTAAGAGGATTCTTTTAGTTTTGATGCTATATGGGCTTTACTTGGTACTGAGTGCGAATCCCTGAGTTTCCATGTACTTACATAGACATAGCCAGACTCAAAAGCATATCAGAATCCAAGTATAGATAGTTACAATTTTTCCCTCTGACAACTGACAAACTCAGGTAGAAACTATGGCTCAGCTGCCTGTAGCGCTTAAACTTGAAGAAATTCAGTTGTTTCCATGTAGGTCTGGTCTAGGTTTTGCAACCTTAGTTATTTCATCATAACATTGGATTTAATTTAGAAAAGTGGCTGGATTTAAGGTGGGGCACCTTTCCTATGGTAACATTTGACAGCATTACAGGTACATTTTGCAGTAGTGTACTGCCCTAGCAGTAAGGTATATATATGAAGGATATATGAGTTTATACAATACTAAAATGGGTATGCAGTGGGCATACTACCACTAGGGAGCTCATAGGCACTATATCTGTACTGGCTATACGGCATCTATTGTAGCTACTACAGTTCTGAGACAGGTTGAAGTCCCACAGCCACTGGATTCAATTTTCAAAAAATAGAGCTAAGCCTTTGTTTTTCTCAAAACAGATTGTGTAAGAACTGCATTCATATATCCCACACTTACCCCGTCCCAGAACAGAGTGAATGGGTAGGAGATAGTCAACAATTAGCATGCATAGGCAGTAGGGCAAGTTTGCAAAAAGCTGTACTCTTTCAGTGAGTTTACAAAATCCATTGCTGCTTGATATACCCAGAATGCCTAATACAGACAATATTTGCTGCTAACAGGTCTAGGAAGATTACAGATAGGTGTTTTATCGATGGCTAGAGAGAGCTCTTGTTTTTACAAGAAATGCTCATGACCTAGATATTTCACGTTGTTGAATGAACTGCAGTTTTGTTTTAGAAACTTTATGGCCATTGCTGCTAAAACTGGCAATTTCTAGTGTTTATCCGTGCGTCTTTGCTGTGAGTACTACACATTATATCATCTACATGTATTTTTGCTTTATCTAGCCTTTTTTCTGAATTTTGGGCAAGGCTTATCCAATACACAAGGGCTACAATATATCCTAGAGGGCACATATGATTCCATGTCAACAGCCCGGTTTTTCGATGAAAACTGAAGCCAAGTTGAAATTCGGGGTGCAAGGAATACAACAATATAAGCATTATAGGGTCAATAACGAGAGGAATAACAAGTACGGACAAAGGGTGTATTAGAAAGAATAGTGGAAAGGTTAAGACAATAGGTGCCCCTGGGAACAACACAGAATTACTTGTGCCGAAGAAGATCTTAGACAAAGCATACATATGGGCAAGTAGTACTTTTTTACAGGCAGGTATGGGGGAGTTGACTGGAAATTATTTTAATTTGAATGAATTGCTCCACTGCAGAGATCAGGAAATGCAGCGGGGATAACCAACCTCTGCTGTAGGAACCAGAGGATACTAGGGCGATGCGGAAGGATGATTTTGGAATTAAATCACCGGTGGCTCACGGTGTACTATCCTTTACTGGCTCGTTTTTTCCCTAGGACAACAATTCACATGGAAATTATAGGGAAAATACAAAAGGAGGAGAGGTGGTTTGCAATTTAGCGGAAAAATAATAAATAGTTTGATCAGTTTGATCAATCTGGTATACATGATAAAACCATACAGAACCCATCTTTATATAGTGCAAGTTACAACTTCTTGTTTTCCTAACGAACAAAACCACAAGTGACCAACTGATGAGCTTAAAAGGATATGGTGACACCCAGTCCAAGCAAAATGTTGTAGATGTAGCGGTTTGAAATTCTTGTACAGCAAGTCCTTGAACAAAGACCCTATAAAAGGTGGGATACAAAACCCCTCTGAGCGGAATAGAGGTCCAAGGTGTCCCTGGAACATCTGTCATTTTACCTTTTCCTGGTGTGTATTAATGAAGATTTTTTACTAGCTTTAGTATATCTCTCTAATGCTTTAGTCACAAGAAGCGATACCACATAGAAAAAGTGTTTTGAAAAGCAGGCTAGAGGCAGGAGGGCGACCGGCTGACTCCTGTGAGGTGGGAGAGACCTCAGTGATCTATCTTCTTGAAGCAGACTGCCACCAACTGTTCAACGGCAGCAGAGTGAAGCTGGAGTAAAGTTGGAACACCCTGCAGGCCCAGAAACCTGCGTGAGGTCCCGGTCCTTCTAGTACAACCACGGTGACTGAGAAAGGATTTCCTGACAGAGCCTGACTAACACCCAGGCTGGGGAACAGGAATTACCGTCCCGAGGGTTTCAAGTGAAGGAGATAAAACTGGAAGTGACTTGCTGTAGGTATAAAAGTGTTTGAGAATGGTAGCGGAAAAGTACCTTGTTTTTCAAAGTCACTCCTGTTGGCAGGAAGATGGTATAGAACTTACTTTATCCTCTGGAATTATAAAAGAGGTTGGGGGCCACGGGATCCGTGCATTGCACACCGCAAACGGGGACCAGTCTATTCAGGACAGGGATGTTGAGCATAGGAATGGGAATGTAGGTTAACAGAGCAGGGGAAGAATAAATAGAATGCATTTTTGGAAATAAAGTACTTGCTTCGCTGAGCACTGTGACAATTAACACCGGGAAAGCTTGACATTACTTACAGGGTATTAAAGGAGAGCTTTAAGTAGCAGGTTAGGTACTTGGCACCTCAGAAAAAAAGTAGTTCATTAGAGACAGAGTAGAATGGGTTGCTCAGAGACAATCTGTCACAGCAATGGGAGGGAAAAAAGCAAAGGGGAAAAATGAAGACATATAACCTTAAGCCTACTGATAGGCACTTGAGGTTCAAAGTCTTTAATGCTGAGGTTCAGGATCAACAGATGCAATGGAGTCTCCTAGAAATTATTAGAAAAGGCGAGGTTAGATTTTTAAAAGAGCGTGTAAGTGGAATAAATAAGCGAGGGTTGGCGTTAGAAGGGGACAGGAGACTTTGATGAAATTCAAATTAGAAAATTTTATACAGAAACCATAGGATATTTGTAATGGTGGGCCCTATGAATAGATAGCAATTTTGATGGAGCTAAGAACAGTCATTAGGATGGGACTTTAGAGGCAATGCAGAGCAGAGGCAAGGCCAGAGATAATGGGAAAGGTCGAAGAGGGAGAAGGACTGAGAGCTTTAGCCAAGCCCTTCAGAAGAGACCCTCAGGCTCAGATCCCATACAATTAGAAAAAACAGGTCCCAAGGGATCCGCTGTACCCAATCATTTTAAATACAAGCTCCACCCACCTGCCCCCAACATCCCTAAATGCCCAAATTCCTGATGAACAATCTAGGCAGCATTCTTTGATAGACAATATCACTCGATCCCTCGTCCCGAGAAGATGAGAGTCAGACAAGGAATCAAAAGCCCCTCTCAGCAGCCCTAACTCCAAAATCAGACTTGCCCCCACCCCATTCGCCCATTACTCGACCAGCCACAGTGCGGCCTCCTTCCTCTTCAGCCCCACAACCTTTTCTCTTTACTTACCCCATGCTGCGCCTTCTCCCGACCTGCCAGGCCCGACCTATTCAACTTCCCGGTAATGGAAGTTCCAAACCCTCATCATATTACGTCCAGCTGGCTGACCCCAGAACCCACACTGTAATGATACACCGCGCTTGGACGCGCTGAATTGGGATGTAGTAGCCCAGAACTGCCCCATGATCCCTACAAAAAGTTAAAGGAAGGTGGGGACAAGTTCATGAACAACTTTGACCGGCAGTCAGCATGCTGTACAAATAGCGCAGCAGAATGGACTCAAGTATTGCGTACTTAAGTTAGGACCCACCTAGGCATCTGTTAATTACAGGACCCACAGCAGGTTAGGTACTGGACCTGGAGGGAGATTTTACATGCCGAAGGGGACAGGGAGGCTGATTTCCAGAAACACAAATTAGGCCGGACTCAAGGAAAATCTAAGAAACAGAATTAAAAGACAATTTGGTCCCTTAATTTCCAGCAGCTAAACAAAGAAAGGATGAGACAAGTTGATAGATGGGGTTCGCCTTTGGGATCTATTAGCCTCCTCAAGGACATTGAGGCAAAGATGCAAGCTTAAAATGGCTGTTCCTCCCTTCGTGTCCAGGATTCTTTTGTTGACCACAACCTACAGTCAAAATTCGAATCTCTGCATCGGATAGAGGTCACCACAGCTTTTGAGAAGTCAAAGCGGCATGCAAGTTGTACTGAATGACAGAGTGAGAGCAAAGTCTGACACACAAAATAAACTTGTACGGCTCAGCTAAATTGCTACACTGCAGGACCTCAATCCAGAGGGCGTGGATTGATCAGTACCGAGGCGGTGCAAGAGGTAGAGACCTTGGATTCTCTCAGGTGGACCACAGACTCCCCAATGAATTCCCTTGCACATCAGTCAGGTGGCTCTGCCGATGTGTACAATGCTGGAGACTGGGCATTGTTGAGGAATGCCCCAAGCCAGCAATTCCCTCTTCCTCACCACCTTCTCTTGGGATGGCATTTGCTGTGGACATGGGTTGGCCATGGACCCTGGCCATTTCTTTTCCAAATTTGTTTGACCTGCTCAGAAACCAATCCCAGCACCACTAACTGGCTCACCATTGGCACGAAACTGCCTTCCTTGTGGACTACCCGGGGCCACCGGCTCTCTCTCTTTGGCTGGGTCCCTGCTGCCAGGCAGAAACTGCTCTCACTGCTCCACCCACAGCCCTCTGGAAAACCACATGTTCTCAGTCTGAAGCCACTTCAGGTTCAACAAGCAGTCAGGAAATACTAACGCATCAAATCAGAACACAGTTAATCAACTCTACCCCATCGATCTGGGACGGGGATGGGCTGAAACTCTCACCAATCTGCATGGCTAATCAGGATTTTTCCACCCCAAATCTAATATCCTAAATTTACCTACTAGACCTCTTTTGCAGCATGGACTTTTCAGTGAACACCATCTCCAACCTGAAGCCCTTCGCTCCTTTCCCTCCTGGCATTTTGATCTCCAGCCCCTGGCACCCTGTTTTTCTGTCTTCCCTACTTTGAGGTAGACTGCCCCCCCTGGCTGGATGCTGCCTTCAGGGTGCCTGCCCCGAGGCCTTCCACTGTTCCCTGTATTTTGCTTCATCACAGAGCTGTACATCTGCCATGCACATTCTGAGATATTTTTCTATCACCAGGTGATTAATTGCCTCATATTTCTTCCTTCAATCAGAGGCTTTTCCTTTGACTGGGAGTAGGACCATGGTAGGAACAATGTCTTAACACTAGATTACGGAGCCCTCTCTGAAAGAGCACAAATTTCGTCCCACCTTAAATAAACTGCCAAATCGTTCACAGCTCCTCCACCGAAGCGTCTTTTTGTCATCTGCTGCGGTAAAAATCAGGCTGCACCAAGCAGCGGATGTCCAAAATACACAGAGCTTAGAGCGTGCGGAAACTGCAAACAGGCGCGATTGGAGATTATCTGGGGGTGAAGTGGGTTACAGGTGGAAATAATAGATATTCTTTGAGATAGCGCATTTCATTATTCCGTTTTAAATGTCTGGTAGCAAAACTACATTTTGAAACAAAGCATTTTTCTATATTGCAGTATTAAATGACAAAATGTAAGCATGGCTTCATAATAGAACCCACAGGTGAAATATCAAAACACTTTCACAAGGTACACGCCATAAATAGAACAAGTATACTTTTATTTCAAAAATATAACTACGAACAAAACCTGCCGTACCATATGACACATACCCACACAGCTACGGTAATTATAGCCGTATCAACTACCTGGCTTCATTATTCCAGAAATGTCCCCATGATTTCGATGCAGAAACCAGTTTTGAAGTAGGCTTCCTTCTTATTCCTTTAGAATAAAAAACCTTACATTTTGAATTTCAGTGCAACAATGATGAGAATTTATGATACACTTGTAAGAGTTAGTTTTTTTCAATTCTCAGTCTCTGGTTGTTCAGGATCCTTCTCACCCCCATCTGAATGCTGTTTTCCATTACTTTCTTCCCTATAAATAACATTGCGAGTACCATTGCGTCTCCAAATAAATCACATTTTAGGTTATAAGCTTCTTTATATAAAGAAAACAACTGTTGTCAGGTTAGGTAATCATCAGGGTGGCTGGGCGACTGAGAATGGAACTAGATAAAAAGACTCAAATGTATTTTATTCACAAAATGGTTAAAGTTACATGCAGTATTATTTGAAACGAACAGCGAAGCGTCAGATCAGGCATAACAAACCCGATCTGGCGCTGTTGTTTTCAAATATCAGTGGGTGTGAAACGATGATATGCAATAGTCTGATGTCTTTACATACTCTTGTCTCTTTCATTCATCTTGCGTTTGTAATCAGTAGCCAGCGTATTTCCCGATCTGCGCCCAGTTCCTCACATGTTGCTGCGGTGCTGTTTCGCACGCCTCCGTCGAGGACAGAAAGGTACAGACCAGTAAGTTCAGTATATATGATAGACAAGGCAAAGCGGTAGAGGCCTAGATACTCGAAATAAACAGGAGAGCCTGTATAATAGATATGCAAAACAGCTAGGGGATAGATATATGGGTGATAGGTGGGAGGAAAGGCACTGTAGGCAGGCAGACAGGGAAGCTCCTACTGTGGCCAAATTACTGTTATTACTATGTAGATAGACAGGGGAGTTCAGCTAAGCGTATATTAAACCCGATCTAAGCTCTTCGTTTTCAATCATGGCATGGCATATAACTTTGGGAGATAAAACATACATTTGATTTCGGTCTTTTTTATTCAGTTCCATTTCTCACGGTCGCGTTCAGGATTCCCACAATCACGACGTACTTTTCCATAAAGAATACGCTATAACTCAAATGCTGATTTAACTGGAGATGTACTATACTCAGATATGATTTATATAGGAAAGAGTACAATGTCAGGGTGCTCTCATTTCAATTATAGCCGGAACCATAGCACAGAGGTGTACACCACATACATTACCGTAGTAGATGTCTTAGGAGTGTGGGGAAATTGATAATGCCGGAATGCTGATGATTTATATGGCGGATGAAAATCCAACCAGTTCTGCGTGCCACGAAGTTGTAAATTATCAACCGCCTACTGTAACTTACTTTGTTTTTACTTATAATTGGGAATAAGGTAACTTTATTCAAAGCACAACATATATTTCTGTGACGGCTGACGGGCATACAAAAAATGGAAGCATTATATACCACGAAAAATTACGCAGGCACTAGTTCATAAGCATTAGTACGAGAATGCAGTCACATTGCTACCAGAGCTACAAGCGTCTATGTGAAAACAGCGGTCTCAGATGGTAGAAGGATCCTGAACCACGACTGAGACTGAAAGGAATGAAAAGTGAGACTAAGAAAAAAAGAGCTAACCTTTACATTAAATTACTGGCTATTTACACAGAAATCATTGCCATTTTGCAAAATAGTAAGAATAAGAGCAGTTTACTTCAAACTAGACCATGTAGGATGGAATACCAGAGCTTTGGATACCAGTGGCTGATACCATACTTCTACTGTAATAAACTGCAGTCGTCACATTAGTAAATGGCGTACTAAGGTGACTTTACGTTATGTTTTGAATAACAGCCTTACTTGAACACAAAACATATTGTACTTTGTGAAGATGTTTGATAACTTTGGACTTTAGGCTTCATACGGCTATATAGTTTATGCTTGCGACTTTGTCATTTTACTACCAGCTGGAAAGCGGTTTTCTGTTTTAAAAATGTGTTTTGGATTGCGGCGTTTTGGTGTGAACGATGTGACTCTATTGCTTCCACTCCCCGAAACTCCGCTTTACGCAGATAATCCATTCCGGGGCCTAGCATTCAGAAAGCTAATGCTGCGATTCTAAAATAAAGTCGTCTTGGCTTCTTACGACTGTTCTCAGCACAATTCGACGACAAACTAATGAAATATGAAACGATGGCTAAGTGGGAGCAGAGAACTATTTAAGCCAAACTCAATAATCAAATTAATAAAACGAACTGGTTACATGTTGCCTGGTATACCTCAGACCATTTAATGTAAGTTTGGCCTTGAGCTGATTTTTAGATTACATACATTGCATTTTGTACCTGTTCTTTCCTTTGCAAACTTCGCCCCCCCTTCTTTGGCTCTGTAGCTACAGTTCACTGTGGCTCAGGGTGGGTAGTTATGGAAGGATGGCCAGCTGTAAAACCTCACGGTAGGTACGAAATCCTTCCCTTCCGCCCGCGCATGCCCAGTATCCCTCCTGTCTCCCGTGGAAACATTATCCGCGTACATTTCTGATCTTGCTTAGGAAGCGTGAGTGCGATTAGCCCCGATGGAAATTATTCCCCGTCGGTTCCCCTATTTACCTGCTTAAGAAGGCTGGCGGTTCCTTGGGTGCTTTTTGTTCAGATTTACGGCAAGTGAATTTACGTCTTTTCCTATAGCCCCCTATTGTTTCACCATTATTACTTCTTTCTTTTGCAATCCTCCTCTACCATTTATTTTTCTAGCAATTGAGTTGAAAGCCAATGCTTTCTGCTTTTTTCTGTCCCTCTTACACCCCTGATTCTCAATTTTGGTTTACCTTTACTTTTCCAAAGAAACCCATACGTTGGACATGGACTATCGCCTCAGGAATATACTGGGAGAGCCTTGTGTATATGGACAAGCTTGCTCCAAAGTTTAGAAGGGTTCTAGCCAGACCAGGTGATGCATTTCAGCTAATATGCTGGGTAGTATTATGTTGCAGAGATTTGTGAGCAGGGACACTAAAATTACTATTCCTAGGAAAAAATTGGCCTTAAGGTTTTAAAGGCTAAATTGCAATTCATTCCAAAACAACACCAATATACAGATTAAAAGCATGCAAATGGAACCAAGAGCTCCTCTACTTGATGCCAACGCGAACCAACACAGACCTGTCACAAAACATGAGTTATGTCCTGTATTGGAAGCATTCACACTGCGTAATGGATTTTGAATTTCACTGAAGAACACAATACATTTACAAAATCTAGCAAACACCCCAGCCCTCTTTTTGTGGTCCAGGTGGTAGAGACGAGCAGTGAGAGGCTCTCTGTGACTTGGCATTCTCCTAGGAAATGCGGTGTGAGCTGCAGTTTCTCCGTGCATTCCGCTCCCTATTCGTGCGGATACTTGCAAGCATAGTTTAACTTACAGTTACATAGGGGATGAAAGCAAAGGCATATTTTTGAAAAATTTGGATCCAATTGGCTGCAGCACTTCCACGCCTTACCTTGCCAGGGCTGCCTACAACAGAAGCTGTGTGCTAGCCAATTTACAGATATAGTGCCATTTAACGGTAAAGGTGCCACGCTGTACATTTTGGTACAGGCTAGGACCTTCCATCCTGCTAGGGTATGCTATCAAGATGTACTCTACATACTCTGTCAAATCTCCGCGATTGAAGACCTCCATTTGTCCAAACACTATTTATAGCAGATACTTGGCGAACCTGCAAATTACCCAAAAAGGAAAATATAGCAAGATTTGAAGCCACCAGGTAGATCATAGAACTACCTTTAGAAACTGGAGAAATTATTTTGCTTGAATGGATGACTGTACTGGGTTGGAAGCGGAAGGGCTTTTCAGTAACTAGTTACACAGGGGTCCAGGGGACATATACTGCAAACAAATCAATTTCAACCGAGGTTTGGTGCTTTAAACAGCTGGAATTAAGCTGGCGCTCACCCAGAGCCTTACCCAGCTATCTGAAGGAAAAATCACCTTAACAATTTATACAGATTCTGGGTATACACCTTAGCAGTCTACCCAAGATCGCAGGGCATTACTTAAAACTAGGGATTCAAGACCCAGTACCTTAAGCCCATCCAACGCTCAAAAAAGCCTATTCAGATCCCTCTTAAAAGCCTGCTAATACATTCGAAGCTGGCGATTATTTAAGCGTCAAAACAGGAAAAGCAGGATCCTGTCAGCAGAAATGAATTAGCAGACT
The DNA here is from genome assembly GCF_016835505.1 of Polypterus senegalus. NCBI lineage: Eukaryota > Metazoa > Chordata > Cladistia > Polypteriformes > Polypteridae > Polypterus > Polypterus senegalus. The sequence goes on from NW_024384805.1 coordinate 16,884, forward strand.
ACTTTTGCAAAGGCTTCACACAGTACCACCCAATCTGCTTTATTCCAGGCTGACCGGGACTGATATTCAAATTGTGGCTGGCAGTGCAGCCATGGACGCCGGAAGAAAATGGTCAAAGAAGAGGTCCCTCTCTGATAGAGTCACTGGACTCGCCAACAAACTAACAAACCTTTTCTTCCGAAACTGCGCACCAGGGTAGCTTGCAAAATAGCCCATGGCCTCATTCCTTACTGGGAAAGTCGCGAATTCGGGATATTGAAAACATTTGAGGAAGCTGTGGGCTTTTCTACATATACAGAGCAATTCTAGCAGGCGCTGTGCATTATATCCAAAGAGTTTAATGTAGAAAAGAGCACACAGGTAAGTCCATGCGTTACTCTAACCCAATGGGTCCGTTGGAGGCACCTCAAATGCGTTTCATTGAGCTAAAACCATCTAGATGTACCGATGTTGCCTTGTGATTTAGCCGATCTTATTTTCTCGATGCGTTAGAAGCTTTCCCTTCTAAAACAATGATGCTAAAACAGTTGCTAAAAGGCACTAATAAAAGAAATTATTTAAGATGGGGCACATCCATACAAAATTCCTACAAACAGACAATGGAACTCACTTTTGGAATTCAAGCTATAAATGAATTATCTCCCACACAGCTGCAGATCAATGTATATTACTGCAAATATGTCCCACAAAATTAGGGAGTATATTGGGCCATTAATGCTTTCCCTAAAGGCTAAGCTTACAAAATTTTGTGATGACTAATTTATCATGGCCAGAATCTCTACTGACATAATGGGATTGGGGATGGACACACACATAATTGGGACTTATAAGCGTTTTGAGAATTCGGAGGACCTTGTGCCGATGGCAGATTTATGAAATGTAGACCTGCATACCCGTGGACAATGATCTCTCTCTAGTCTTTCGGGTCTCAGAAGCGTCCGTAGAAGGGAAGTCCGAGCAGATTTAATCAGGCCTGGAGGCTAAGCCGCCATCCCAAGAGACTACGTTCCCTTGGGCACCTGGATTCTGGTTGAAGGATACGGGAGGAAACATTATCATTTGGTGGAAGGACCGTTAAGTTCTTCTGTATACTTTCCAGGTTGGAGGATTGCCACCACCTGGATTCACGCCCCTTTTAAAGATGGCTGCCTGTTAAATCATGACTTAGACGAACATCACTCCATGGGTATTTTTGACTTCAGGTGGGAGGGCACCTCATTCCAGGTTGGTTTTGTACAATTATTTCTTACTTGTGGGCAGATATTCGAGATAGCCTGATATTAAATATGTTTATGTAAGCTATCCTTGGAGCAATACAGTTCATGTTTTTCCTGGGGACTCTGAATGTGGATTTTGGGCTTGTGATGTTTTGCGTCTGGGATATTGGCTGGCACAGGGTTTATGAACCTTGGCAGGCTACACGAGTATGAGCAAGCGCAGCTCGATTCTCTATTTAAAGGGACCAAATTTTCCTTAGGTGCAGGAATCATTTGTAATCCATTAATCAGTGCCACCAGTCTGTACCTCTCTCTGCGCCCAGTTCAGGAACTTACTCTTAGCTGCATATATACAGAGTGGATTTATGATCCCGAGGATTTTCAAATTAGGTTACAGGACACTTCTCTACGTCCCCTCTCTCTTACTCAGTTTCTCACTGCTTGTCTCACATTAGATCACCCACCTGGTTCCAGATTTTGCATCGGCCTTAACCAGCACTTTTACCCTCATGGAGACAGGCTATAGGGATCAAAATAGATGATTGCAGTGGGTAATCTAATTCAGCAAAACAGGTTAACGTTCACGTCACGTTACTCATTTAGCTACACTCCCTTTTCCCACTATCCAACATTTCCCAGCCCACACTGGGTTGCATCTTCTCTACTTGTTTTACTAACCCCAAAATCCCCACTAATTCTAGATGTATAATCTAACTTTTATTTTCCCCGCGTCATATGATTTTACCCCATGTTTCCAATCTCAGAAGGTAATTTCCATACTTTACAAATCAAATGGAACTGCTTGGAATTTGGGAGAATTGCAACTTCCAGCTATACAGACCTTCCATGTGGCGCTCCTCCTCTTTTTTATTCCGCTAACTAAAATTTTTGCCCAAACTATCCCTAGGTCGATGTACGGTGGATGCGCGTTCAACTAAAAATTTATTTGATATCTGCCTTCGATTAGTGCAACGGCGCCTATACAGCTAGTTGGCCTGCTGATTACTGACCTTACCCTCTTCCCGCTCTCATTATCACTTTACCTCTTATACAGCTCTCCACTAACTTCCCGCCCGGGCATGGTTCTTCAGTTTCTTCCTTCCCGGTTTCGCCACCACGGCCAGGGTACGCCGATTCCATACGTTCCCAGAGGAGTCCCAGATAGAAGAATTTGGCGGGATCAGGCTGCTGGGTTGCGATTATAATACCTCAGGTCACCATCAGGCTAAAAGTATGATTGGATCAATTGTTTGGCATTATGTATATAGCGATTCCCTCAACTTCACCCAAAGATGCCGTTGAAGGAATTCACTTGGAAATTTTCTCTGACCACCGGAACAGGTTGGCTTCCTAGATACGCTCTTTTTAGCAGAGAAGGTGAATTATCTGTACAGTATTTGGAGACACTTACTGCACCACATTTTCAAATAAATACTGCTCCCTGATGGCTCTATCCTTTCGTGCATTAGTGGCCTTACTGCACTCTAATGAACTTACACTAACTCTAGCATCTAACCCTTAGGATCAGTGGTTTTACATCCACTTTCCAGCAGGGTCCTAAGGGCCAATGGCTAAAATCCAGCATTTTATTTCTTTGGCAGTATTTATTGTTTCTTAACCCTTCTCACTTGTTGGCTGCTGCATTATTCCTTTTTAATGCAGCTATATCATATCCAAAACATCTTCTGCTTCTATGGCTTGAGGCCATATACTTTCTTGAGCATTATACTCCAATTTATGCTAGTTTCCTCGTCCCGCCCTACTCCTCCTCCTTCCCCACTTTTTTTACCTCCATGAGTCTAACTTTCCTTTATTTCCCTTGTCTTCATGCAGATTGGTGACTGAAAGGAGATGTGGAAAGATAAATGGTTGGGTAGTTTGATCAATGATCTGGTATACATGATAGAGCCATGAGAACCTGTCTTTATAGTGCAGAGTGCAACTTCTTGTTTTCTCTAGCAGACAAAAACCACAGAGTGACAGAGCTGACCAGACTTAAGGATGCTTAGGTAAATGCACAGTCAAGCAAAATGTTGTAAAGATGTAACGGTTTAAAATTTCCCGGGCAACAAAAGCCCCAAGAAAAAAGGCCCCTCTAAAAGATTTGGGATAAAACCCTGGACGGAAAAAGGGCGGGTTTCCCAGGACTGACTTTTTGTCATTTTCCCTTTTTGCCGGTGTGTATTAAAAAAAAGTTTTTTTTACAAACAATTATATCTTTTGTCTTCAGTCACAAAAAACATCCCTAGAAAATTACCAAATAAAAAAGCGAAAGGGAAGGGCGGCACAATGCGATATACTAAAATCTTTTAAAACAAAACTTTGGTTATCAAAGTCTGACTCAAAAATCCCGGGAACACTTCGAGTCTGTCCTATCAAACTTGTCCCAAAACCCCAGTTTAAACCCAGTGGGGTGCAAATTGGCTAAAAAAAACTTTGGGGAACCGAACCTCCAAAAAGAAAACGTTTTGTAAATGGAATACTAGCACAGCTGTGTTGGATGAAAAAATGCAAGAGATATGAAGGTTTGGGCTCGTCCGAAAAAAAAATTTTTAACCAGGATTCCCACTTCCGGGGGAAGTGCTGGGCAGTAGTGGGGGGTGTTGGGGATTTGGAAAGGGGGAAAAAACAAAAAGGAAAAGAGTGGGGCTTTAAGGAGAATGGTGGGAAAAAATGTTGGGGGCCCAAGGTGAAAAGGGGCTTAGTTGGGGGGAGATTTGGAGGTTGAGAATGAAAAAAACCCTTGTTTGGTTAGAAAAAGAGGGGGGCATCATCGATCCTTCCCTAACAGTTTAAACAGGGCAGAGCTGTTTAGTAAAAAACGGTGCATCAAAGGGGAACCCACTAAAATGGAGCTGAACTCGAGGTTTAGACACCAAAAAAAATGTGGTGCCGAAGCAGGTACAGTCAGTTTTGGGGGCAGACCAGAAAAGGTTTCAGTGCCATTCACCAGAAAAGAAAAAAGGATTTGTGCCCACAGGCGGGGAGCAAAGGAACTGAAGAGAGTGGCTGGGGTCCGGTGAAAGGAATATCCTCAGGTTCGGGTAAGGGAAGGCGGGGGGAAGCTGGGGGGCAATTGTGGCAAAAGTGTCCCATGAACAGGCAAGTTTAAGTGCGTCTGAGGGGGGGCTGAGCAGAAAAAAATTCGGATTGGAAGAAAAAATCCACAACCTCCCCAGCTTTGCCCTTTCTCGGAAAACCCACCCCTTCACCCCGGGGCCTGCCTGGGCACCCCACCTGCATAATTTCATTTGTGCTGGATTTAATTTGGGTCGGGTTCGACTCTTTTGTTTATCTTCGTTCCTTCCCCGTGTCTTTAATTTACAAAAGTGGCACTTTCCATCCAAATACAGGGCGTTACTTTATTTTGGATATCCTTCTGAGTCCGCAAAAAAGGGGGAACCTGCCTTTTGTTCTCGGGCTGTTAAGCCAGAATGATTTGTCATAAAGTCCCAATCGTTGTGCCATTCATCACCATCTCATCTTTTTTTTTGTTTGGCAGCTAAAATAAGGTATCAGTGGGCCCCTTTTTTTTTTGGCTATTGATTTTCACGGGTTCCCCAGGGAAAGGAAAAGGGACCCTCATTATTTTGTCCCGGGAAAAGCCTCTTTCCTGCCACTTTTTCCCCCGTTTTTTGCCCGTTGACCCAATTCCCCACCCCTTTGCGTAAAGGGCCCCACTCCCCACTGGGTTATATATGTTGTCTGTTCGCACCTGTTCCACAAATTTCAACTCCCCGTTACCGGGATCGGACTTGGACACCCTTTCAGCTCTTAAATACCCCAGTTACATGTATCTTTAAGTAGTGGGGTTATGTTTCCTGGGGCAGTGGGGTGGGGGGCCCGGGAACCTAAATTTAAAAGGGGCATAAAATTTGGGTGCAAAAAGGTTTTTGGGACCTCACGGGTGGGTTTTACGGGGATTTTTTGAGGGTTTTGCTTCTAGCATTTTTGGAAATGGAGGGCTTTTGTGGGGGTTAGAAGAGCCCCCCAACCCCCTAAAAAGGGGCGTCTACACCCGGATTTTAAGTAAAAACGCACTGATATTTTCATCAAAGAAATCATCAGTAAGGGGGGCATGGAACAGGGACCTTTGGGGGAAATTCTTTGGGGGTTGTGGGTGAAGTGGGGGGGAAAAGGGGCCCTGGAAAAAAGGGTTTTTTTTATCCCCTTCCCTCCTTCCCCAGACTGGGGTCCCGTATCACCCTACACTTTCTGTAAACAAAACAGCCTTTTTCCTTCTATTTTTAAGTTCAGCAACAAAACTCATTTATGTTTCTTCCTCTTCTAATTACGGTCTTTAATAAGAAATTTCCCCATCTGTCATAAAATCCACCCATGGGCCCTTTCATTACAAAACCCCTGTATTTCGAAATTTTTTTTCAATTCCTGTATCTCTTTCATATCTCGGGACCCTTTCCCACTACCCATCTACCTGCACTTCCTTATTCACTTTTACTCCTTTTTTTTTTTTTTTTAATTTAACCCTGTCTTTTTTTCAATGAGTTTTTAGGGGACTTTTTCGTCCCGACGGGCGCATAAAAAAAGGCGCCCCCGAAAACAACCCTTCAAACGTTGGTTTTGGGACTTTGGGGGACTGTTTGACTGGCTTGCTAATTGTTTTCCCATAGTGGTGGGGATTCAGCAGAAAGTGACTCACCCCTCGAAAACCCTTCCCCCCCGCTGCTCCTATCCCGGATTCCTTCAGGTGACTTTTTTCCTTTTTCCAAGCGAATCCACATCAATAAGCCCTGGGTCCGGGGTTGGGATTTTCCCCAACCTTCATCAGCGGTTTTTTCTAATCTGCCAGGTATTTTCCGCACCTTAGCAACCCATTGAAACAAGAGTATGACCAGACAGCGGATGAAAAACTCCCCTCCCGTTTTTTAGACACACATTCTCTAAATACCTTTCCACCCTCAAATTATAGGGTGCCACTAGCCTTTTTTTCCCGTTCGGGGTGACTAGCTAACATTCCCCTGTGCCGTTTTTCCTAGGGTCCCAAATCCCTTCCGGGGTTTCCCTCCCTGGTTCTGATACAGTATGCTCTTTTTCTTTATTTTATACTTTTAGTCTTTTTTTTTTCTATATTGTATTACTTCTAGCACACCAGTCAAATAACTAACGGGTCCCCGATCTACTCCCCATCCCCCCATGGAAATGGTCAAATCGTCCTCATATCGGCAGGGGGGGAGGTCAGGGGGTGGGAAACGAAAGGGAGGCCAATCCTAAGTTCGAAGCTGGACCCGATCCGGCGGGTTGGCTCCATCCGGTCCTCTGGGCCCCCGGGAGGTTTCGTCTCCCCGCCCCCACGTTTCCCAAAAATGTGGGCGGGTTTCCCGACCAGAAGCAGGTGCGGTTTAAAAAAAAATTTTTTTTTTAGAGTCCCGGGGAGAAGAGTTTCAGAAAACGACAATCAAATATACATGAAGCGGGGCTCTTCGAACCCCTCTGTTGGGTGGGGTCCCGTTTATACCCCTGAATGCGAATTTAATATCATTTTTAAAAAGAAAGCAAAAATTTATTTAAAACAAAAACCTTTTGCCCCTTTAAGCCCCGTGCAACTTGATTTCTTTGGGCCCCCCCTTTTATTTGTTTAGATGGCTAAGGGAAAACGGATAAGGCAGACTCACGGGGGAATTGACCGAGTCCTTTTCAAAATATTTTTTTTGTTTTAAAAAAAAGCATGCTTACATGGTTTTGTAAAGCTTATTTTTAGACATGAATTAGCAGGGAAAAGAGAATTGGGCTTCCAAGTTTCACTGTGTAAATATTATCATAAATAAAAGTGTGGGGTTTAAACAAAAAATGTCTACCTGTCTGTTTGGGCTGTTCCCACAATATATTTTTTTATATATTTTATATTTATTTATATTTATTTTAAAATTTTAAGCACATAAAATTTTTTTGCACTGGTTTTTCATTTAGCGGAAAATTTGTGAACGGCTCTTGCTTTATGGGCCCCTTGGGGCTCCTCAGAACCCCTGATGGTGGATTTGGGAGATGCTTTGCACTTTTTTTTTGTCATCATGAAAAAAGAAACACCCGTGATCATGGGACTTTTAAATATTTTTTTCTCAGGGTCTTTTTTTTTTTTTTAGGGTTGGTTTTTTCTCAGGGGGACCACATGACTAACTGGCCAGGCAGCATGGTGCCGACAGTCTCTTCGTACTACTGATCCTTGTGCGCTCACAGGTTCCAACTTTGGCCATCAGCTGTCCCCTCAGCACTTCATAGCGCCCAAACACCTCAATCCAGTCATTGTATGATGAATGCCCAGAACAACAAAACTTGAAAATTCTCCTAAGTTGCTAATGGGCCCTCAAGTGAAAAAGCAGCAAGTGGGTGAATTCAGCTGCAGTACCTCGGGAAATGGGTGACACTTGGGAAGCGATCTGGCAGCACAGTAAAGTCACACTTACATAAAATTTTGAAGTTCTGTGCATGTGTGGCATCTCTTAATAACGACTGCTTCAGCTCTGTGATGTCCGCTGCTGTTTTTAAACTTCTTGGGGGAAAGTTGTCCACATGGCACCAGGAAAAAATTGCAAATGGGGCCACAAACTCAGTACATTCACTGGGAAAAACTTTGGTGTTCCCCAAAAAAACACTGATGAGGGAAAAATGAAAAGATTTTAGCAAAACTGCAAACAACAAAATGTGAAGATTTTTAAAAAGGTCGAAGACTTTCTAATGTGCTGCATATTCAAAGTGTGAAAAATCACAAAGAAATAGAAAGGGTGAGGCAGCAGGGTGGACCCTTTAAAATTTTGGGGTTTTACAAATGAAAAGAAATGAAAGAAGGGGACACAAAGAGATGGGACAATTCAGACGTTTCAAAACGATGCTCAATGCGAAGAAGTTGTGAGACATAATTTTGAAACCTTAACTACTTAGACTTTATAAGAAGGGGGGGCAGAAAGCAACTTTGGGAGTATTTTAATGTACAATTAAAAAAATTAATGGAAGGGAAATTTTTAAAAAAAAGATTAGCAACAATAAAAGGGTAGGAGTTATTAGGAACAGTCACATGGGCCCAAAAAGGGGGAAAGGGTTTTTTTTCTTTAGGAGGCAACAACATGATACACCAGAGAAAGATGATATTATTTATCTGGACTTTCAGAAATCATTTGGTAAAGGGGGAGGGGCAATGCTGGGCCCCTTTTTAATAAAATAAATGATTTAGATAGGAAATATAACAAACTGGTTAAGTTTGCAGATGATACCAAGATATGGATTAGCAGAAATTTGGAATGTTATATCATCACAGGGACTTGGATAAACGACAGGCTTAGTTTTTGGCAGGAAAATTTTAAAGTCCGTAAAAAAGAATTTCACATAGGAAGTAAAAATATGGGGTTTTGGGCTGGTGGTGAAAATCGAGAGTCCACCTTATGGAAAGGGTTTGGGTTTAGTGGACTTAAGATCCACTTCCTGACAGTGCTCAGATAGATAGAAGATAGATAGATGATAGATAGATAGATAGATAGATAGATGTAGTAGATAGATAGATAGATAGAGGTGGTTTCCCCCCCGGGGGGGGAATTGAAGAGTCGCATTTGTGGGGTCTCCCCATCGTCAGTGGAGCAGGACGGTGACAGTTCTGTCGCTGAAGTTGCTCCTCTGTTGGAGATGATCCTGTTCAGTGGATTCTTATGATTGACAGGAGTCTGCAGCACTGTCGCTCTGCCACAGTTGTCAAACTGTCCAGCTCATGTGCCACACATAGAGCCTGCCTTCCTCACCAGTTTGTCATTCTTCTTTATGCTGCCTCCCAGCACACCACCCGTGAGAAGAGGCGCTCACCACAACTGTCCTGATAGAACATCTGCAGCATCTTATTGCAGATGCTGAAGGATACCAACCTTCTAATGAAGTATAGTCTGGCTCTTACACAGACCATCAGTATTGGCAGTCCGGTCCAGTTTATCATCCAGCTGCACTCTCAGGTATTTATAGGTCTGCACCCTCTGCACAGTCACCTCTGATGATCACAGGGTCCATGAGGGGCCTGGGCCTCCTAAAATCCACCACGTTCCTTGGTTTTGCTGGTGTTCAGGTGTAAGTGGTTTGAGTCACACCATTTAACAAAGTCCTTGATTAGGCTCCTGTACTCCTCCTCCTGCCCACTCCTGATGAGCCCACATAGCAGTGTCGTCAGTGAACTTTTGCGTGGCGGGACTCTGGTCGATCTGGAGTCCGAGGTATGTTGACTGAACAGGACTGGAGAAAGTACAGTCTCCTGGCACTCCTGTGTTGTGACCACAATGTCAGACCTGCAGTTCCCAGGCAGCACTATTAGAGGTCTGTCTGTAAGATAGTCCAGATCCAGATGCCACCAGGTGTGAGTCTACTCACTCTAGTCAGCTTGTCCCTAAGGAGCAGAGGTTGAATGGTGTTGAAGGCGCTAGAGTCCAAAACATAATTCTTACAACACCACTGCCTCTGTCCAGGTGGGAGAGGGATCGGTGTAGCATGTAGATGATGGCATCCTCGCTCCCACCTTCTCCTGATATCACGAACTGCAGAGGTCGGGCTGCGGACCTGTGGCCTCAGGTGGTGAAGCAGCAGCCTCTCGTGGTCTTCATCAATGTGCGTCAGAGCACAGGCCGGAAGTCATTCAGCTCACTAGGACGGATACCTTTGGACTGGGGTGATGCAAGATGTTTTCCAAAGCCTCAAGACTCTCCCTGTTCCAGGCTCAGGTTGAAGATGCGCTGTAGAGGACTCCCAGATCCAGCACAGGCCTTCACAGTCGTGGTGATACTCCATCTGGACCTGCTGCTTTGCTGGCACGAGTCTTTCAGCTCTCTGCTCACATGGGCTGCTGTAATTGTGGGTGGGATGTCTCACCTATGCTGGTATCAGCAGAAGGATGGTTGGAGGATGCAGTACTCCGAGGTGAGAGTGGGTTAGGGTGGTCAAACCTGTTAAAGAAGTTCTTCATCTGGTTTTTTCCACATCTCTCCGATGGTAACCCCCCCCCAGCTGCACCAGTGATGATCTTCATCCCATCCCCCCCTTCCCTTCATGCTGTTATTCTGCAACCTGCTCCAGCTTTCCCTGTACTGCTCTTTCAGGCAACAGGTGTCGGTTAAAGTGCCTTAGTATGGGACAAGTCACAGGGGGTTTCCCCAAAACGGTGGGGCCTCACTGGTCCGGGTGGTTTTTAATTTCCCCAGGTTAAAAAAAGGGAACAACTAGGTGTTTCAGGGCTACTGGGGTTGAGTTATGAGGAAAGAAAAAGAGCTGAGCCTTTACAGTTTAAGCAAAGAAGATTAAGAGGAGACCTATTAAAGTTTTAAAATTATAAAGGGGAATTAGAAGGGATCGAGACTGTGATTTTAAATAAAAATTTTTTGAAGTTAGGAGGTTTTTTTCTCACAGAGAACTATAGACCTGGACGTTACCAAGAGGGGCGTTTCATCATAAAGAAAAAATGTAAAAAGTTTGAAACACACCACAAACAACTGTCTTGGTGATCCCAAACTACCAAAAAATCGGGGATTAAATCACCAGGAGGGGGGTGAGATTGATGTCTCAAACGGAAAAGATGCGCAGGTGAAGAGCTGGGCAGTGAGCTCCACAGGAATGGCTTTTTTTCTGTGTCCTCCCTGTACTGTTTCCCTTTTCGACATTCGCCTTTTAAAAAAAGACACGCTCATGAAATGACCCCCAGATGGGGTAATAATAATAATAATAATAATAATTTATAATATTTTATTTATATAGCGCAGTAGAAATGATGATATGCAGTGTTTGAGCAGAAAAAAGTCATAAGGAAAACTCAGAATGTTTTTTTTACTACTTTAATCAAATGGGGACACCATCAATAAGTACAGTTAAAGCCAATGCGGGGGCATCTGTTAAAAAGCAAACTCCCACCATTCCTTGAACTTAAACATCTGCTGTACCCCCAGTTAAGGCCAAGGGGCGCCTTATAAAATAAAAGCATGCATTTAAAACATGGTTCCCCCATGCCGGGCCTCCCGCCTACCACACCAGGATGGCCCTTTTCTGTTCTCTTTTGGGCCCAGTCTGCTGCATGCGCTGCTATTCAGTTTTTCTTTACATTCATCAATCATGGTGGCCTTTTGTTGTCCGGGAACTTGTGTGCCTGTGACACGTTGTCAGTCAGAATCCCGCTCTGCCCACCTTCAGTTAAAAAGCTTTCCATCTTATCTTAACCAATAGTTTTCCTCAAGTGCAACAAACTGCCCCATGCACCTCGGGGTTTTAAAGAAACCTAGCAGCAAAAAACTCTTTAGTGCATCTGAATAGTCTGTGACTTCATCAGAACAGCCCGTTTGAAATAAATGCCTTTACTTCAGGGACACTTCAGATGACACTGTATAAAGTTACAAAGCAAACTTTTTACTGGGGGGCCTTCCCAAAAGGCGCCCCGATCCTCCTTTTTTCTGAGGCCTCGGGTGGTGAGTTTGGGCGCGTCGCTCAGTCACCCGCTGTGTGGTGAATGTTGGTTTCCTTTTTTTCCTCTGATGGTCTAAATGAGGAGCTGTAGAGGAGCAGGGCCGTTCAGCCTTCATGACCACATTTTTCCTTTTTGCCTCTTTTTTTGTGTGTCTTTGTGTTTGCGTTAAATTCTTAGAAAGGACATTGCAGTACCTACTGTCATCTACTAGAGCGGGGAGAAAAGACAAATGAAGGACCCCAGATTCCCCCTTTCCCTTTTTCCAGTTAAAACAGAGAAAAATTGGGGTTTATTGGCAAAAAAAGAATTTGCCAACTGGTTATGCTCCTCACCCAACATCACATTATGGTGGTGACCCCAAATCGGGTTCAAAGTTTTGGACCACCGCCTTTGGGCACTAAGTCACCAAGACCAGCAGTAAAAGTTTGAGATTTGTAAGAAATTTACCAGCTTTAAAAGATCCTAGACATTAAGAAAACCTGGAAACAATGAGGTGACAAGCACATTTATCTTGGGTAGGGTGGTCTTCGCCGACCCCTTGGACCCCCAGATATTGTTTTTTTTCCCAACTTAACTGTGTTTTTTTGTTTTTTTCTGTCCCCCCGCCATCTCAGCTTATCATTGGGCTGTCATTTAGAGACTTGTTATATGATTTTTTTATATAAGGACCACTGTTCTACTAATTTTATCCTTAGATTTATTGGCTTTTTATAAAATTCTTTAATTATTCCTTCTTGTAACCCCCTTTGACATCATTAAAGCACTTTATAACAATCGCCATGTGTTGTTTTTTGTATTAAATTTATTTGATGATCAATAAAGGTCCTTACCAAAACGAGAAAATGGAAACCGGGGAAAAGACCCCATTCACCAAATTCCTCCCCCCGGGGAAATTACATTTATTTTTGTCAACTGAAGGAAAGGGGGTTGATAAAAAGGGTGTACTTTTGTTTAAATTTTATAAAGTGGTTTTGAAGAAAACGGCAGCTGATCATTTGTAAGACTGCAATCCAAAAAAGGGCTTTAATTTTCCCCCGGAAAAGCTGTTCCCCGTGTTACTTTTTGAAAAAAACAAATACTTGGTGTCCGGGCAGGTCAGGTCGGGGGAAAGCACTGGACAACGTCAACCCCCCACCACATGCGAAACAGCTCAGGATCAAAGTGGGGAACCCCCCCCAGACCTGGTCGTCCCCCCCTATCCCATCTATCTGTGGGGCCAGGTGTTCATGGGCGCCCCGCCCGGTCCAGTGTCAGGTTCTCTGGGGGGTCCTGCAAGCGGGTCACCCCCTGGGGAAACGGTCACGACCGGGGGCCAAACTGGCGCTCCCTCACAATGCAGGCCTTTTGGGCCCCATTTGGGACTCCATAACAACACAAAAATCAAACCAGCGTTCCCCAAAGATTCTCCCCGAGACACAATACCAAAAGGGGTCCCGTCTTCATCTCAAGTCCCCCAAACGCCCCTGTCTAAACGGAAGACCAGGGCTCTAAAAACTTGGGCCTTCGTCCTTTTTCTGATATCAGGAGCACCCACCCCTTTAAAGTACCATGAC
>NW_024384806.1:0-8416 GCF_016835505.1 Polypterus senegalus
AAGTCTTTTTATTTTGGGGAGGTGTCCCTGACCCAGAAAAGGGAGTTGTAGCACCGTTTTTGGCATATTGAAAAAAAAGCCAATCATTTAAAATTTCCCGACAAGCGCTCCTGAGTGTGTTATTGACGGACGCACAATATTAACATCAAACATGGACTGGTCTTTGTAGGGATACATAGTGACTACAAAGACTCTAGCAGCAGGTGCTTGAACTTCCACATCAGCACGTAGCTCATTTTATTTTTCGTTATTAAAGCATTGCATTTAGAGACAATTTGTTAAGGTGATGATTTCAAAAAAACCCTTTTATGCACTACATCATAGAGCATTGATTATGTAATTAGGAGTCGTTAACATTTAAGTTACCTCACAAAACCAGATTATATGTTGGTTCGTAACAGGCCAGAGTACAGGTACAGGCAGAATGCTCCACAGTTGCCAATGCTGTCCCTCATGGAGCCAAAAGTGGAATGTTACTCTGGTGCACAGTAGATTTGATATAGTTAATGAAAAATTTGCAGATGACACAAAGATTTGAGGGATGGCAAAACGTGTGGAGGCAGCAAAGATGAATAAAAGACCATAACAATTTTAAAACTAGTGTACTCTTGGAAAATGTTTTTAGCTAATGAGTGCAGATATCACTGTACGCGTGGGCAAAATAAACATTGTGTGTAAATGCAAGATGAATGATACTGTCCACACAGGTAAATATCTCTCGGAAGAATTTAGCAGTTTATGTTGATAGAGCATTCTCAATATATGGGCAGTATGCATAAGCAATTAAAATGGCAAATAAAGTGTTAGGTAATCATGGCAGACCACATCTGAAGTAGTGTGTGCAATTCCTGGCCAACACTACAAAAAAAAACACATAGCAGCTCTAAAAGATGTGCAACCAAATGTATGCCACAACTTAAGGTCATGTCCTACACTGCCAGGCAAAGAAAATTAGATTTCTGTAGTTTTGAGCGTGAAGACTCTATGAGGATCTACAGAAGACAGGTCTTCAACTTACTGAACAATATCAGAAAAAGTTCATCCATCAGAATCATTTTAGTTTAATATTGCATCACATATACTGTACAAGGAAAAAATTAAGAATAAGATAATATAAGACTGAAGCCAGAATAGGGTTGAGGGAATCTGGAACAAAGTAATGTAGTTGAAGTGGAAGCCTTCACAAGTTTTATTATTCAAGTTAGTCTGATGGACAGAATTGTCTGCTCAGGTTTGCAAAACTAAAGCATTTTTAAGATACAGTTTGCCAAATAAAATTAAAACTGATTTACTAATATTCAGTAAAATAGTAAAAAAGAAAACACTTTGTTTTAAGATATAGTTTCTTGTACAAGGTAGGTGTTTTAGCCCTTACTGTGCCTTTTCCTTTCTTCTTTGAGAGACTGTTTATGTTTCCTATTCCAAAATCAACAGATGGCACCTCCATGTTGGAGCGTGACGTCTTAGACCAGGGCTGGCAAAGCGCAGTTCCTGGAGGGCTGTGGTGGCTGCAGATTTTTCATTCCAGCCTCTTTCTTAATTAGTAACCAGTTCCTGCTGCTAATGGAACAGACTTCTTTCCCCCATAACTGTAATTGACTTGCAGAGCCTCTAACTATTTCTTAATTTAAGATACAAAGCAAGCCAACAGATCATTGGCTAACTCAGACTCCAGGAGAGCCACTATTTTGCACCCAATCAACTAATGAATAGCTGTTAAGTAATTATATTACTTATTAGTGTTTTTTCAGCCACATCAGGCATTTTTAAAAAGATTGATTTCCTTTTTTTTTCTCAGAGCGCCTTTAAAATGATTTGTGGAACAGAGCTGATAAAAAGTTCTTACAATTCCTTATTTTAAAATATTTAATTGACACAGCTGTATAGCGGACACAGGGTTCATCATCTCTCATTCTTATTTGGCTCGGTTACGGAAAACAATTGGGGCTCTGAATGGTAAAAGAAGGTCATGAAAAGGAGGGCAAAAATGGCTACTATTTAAGAAAGTACTGTAGCTGACTGAAAACCAGCAGCCACTGTGATCCTCTAGGACCCAGTGTAGCACCCTTGCATCAGATGCTGTATGCATTTTTCCCAGAAATGTAAACATTAATTTTAAATCTTCCCAATTCTTTTTTAATGTTATATTTGATTAGATGGAGTCAACGTTACAATTTTTAAGGTCTGAACAGGTGGTTACCTAGTCCCTTTTTCTTTATTGTTTTTTCTGTTTTGAACAACTGACATACTGCTGAGAATTTAATTAGAATTGTATCTCCAAGCACTGGTACTCACTTTGTTCTCATAAAAAACATTGAAGAAATTGTTTTTAGAAGGCCTAGCCTTCTTATTTTAGAAAAAAATTTTCCCATCCTTCTCATTTTGTTTTTATCCCCCTTGTTTCAGTGTCCTGCTTACTGAAAATGAGACAAAGAAATACACTCTTGTGTAAGGGGTTATCAACAGAGGTCCAAATGGTGGCGATGCGACACCAACCTTCAACCTTATTGTCTCCTGGGCTCCTGGAAAGCCTTACAAAAAGTGTTCTTCTGACTCAAGACACAAACCCATGATACTGCGGGTAGCGGCTACTACTGTACCACCTGCATAGATGAATTTAAAAACTGGAGTATTTGGAGAACATGCAACTCTCAACCCACAGTGACTTGGCTGGAATTTGAACTTAGAGCTGTTAGGAAGCAGCTCTTGTATCACTATTCTGTTTCTTTTCCGGTACTCAATGTAGCATTTGGGTACTTTTGCCCACCTGCCAAGTTGTTTTGCATGCCTAAAGTAGTCACATGTTGGAGGATCACGGGATGTGGAAAGGGGTCCTTTCACGGATTGGCCAGCACTTTCCCAGCGGAATGACCAAATGGGGAGACAGCTTGATGCGAAGCTCCTGACTCTAAACAACCCAAACATATTATTGATATCCAGTCAGTCAGTCATTTTCCAACCTGCATATCCAAACACAGGGTCATGGGGGCGTTTGAGCTAATCAAGCCAGCATGGGGTGCAGCAAACAAACCATATGCAGGCACACACACATACCTCCCACACACCAAGCCCCTGGGGACAATTTAGGAGTGACCTAACCATGGCCTTGACTGTGGGAGGAAACGATACCGGAGGAAACCCACGCGAGACAGGAAGAACATGAAAACCCGCACCTTACTTTAGGCAGCGGCACTACCACTGCTTCACCGTGCTGCCCATTATGAGATATCATCCACCCATCCCATTATTGGCCGCTTTTCCTAACTACAGGGTCATAGGGATCTGCTGGAGCCAATCCCACCAGCACAGGGTGCAAGGCAGGAACAAACCCCAGACAGGGCAACAGCCACCACAGGAACACACACACACACACACCAAGCACACATTAGGGACAATTTAGGATTGCCAATGACCTAACCTGCATGTCTTTGGACTGTGGGAAGCCGAGACACCGGAGGAAACCCCGCCCGACAGGGGAAAGCATGCAAACTCCCGCAGGGCAACCCAGGTCTCCTAACTGCAAGGCAGCAGCACTACCACTGCACCCCTGTGCTGCCCATTATGAATATCACCTTCTGTTAAATTCTGCTCTGTCTTGATATATTTTTATTTTGCTGTTATACTGTATTGCGATTGCTTGTGTTTGTTCTGTGTATTGTATTTATTACCTTCTCTTTGACAACCACTGCATCCCCAACACCTGGAAAGGGTTCTCTTTTTGAACTGCCTTTTCCCCAATTTTTCTTCCATTTTTCCCCTACTAGGGTTTTTGGGAGTTTTTCCTTGTCTTCTTAGGGGATTGAGGTGGGGGCTGTCAAAAGCCAGGGCCTGTTAAAACCCATTGTGGCAGTTCTTGTGTGATTTTGGGCTCTTACAAAAATAAATTGTATTGTAATTGTTTAGGTGCTGTAGATTGAAGTTATACTGTTATGGAGATTTATAAACTGGTTAGCCAGTTTTATTTAGTTGTTCATTAGCAATAAGCAATAATGTCATCAATATTTTAAGATTAAAACATGCTGTAATCATGGCAAGACAGAGGTTAATAGAATACAATGCTTATTACAAAGGCTCAGACACCGACAGCACTTAGTCAAAGAGTTATATAAAGAAACTAGCATCTTGAGTTAAAGTTAATGTTGCTTCATTTCTTTTTAAATTTCAGTGACATATTAGGCCTTCAGCTGAGCCTTTTGAGACAATTAGCAATACAATCAAGCAGCACATCAATACATAACACAATTATACACCTTCTGTCCACCACCACCAGAGATACAAATCTAACTGCTCTTATTTACACAGTTGTTGATACTGTTTTAAACACTTTTTTTGTCAGTCAATCAATGCAACCTGAAAACTGTAAAGCCTGACAATTGGCTTTGTTCAGTGTCTCAATTCAAAGTCAATTTTAAATGATCTTAATTCTCTGCTTTTCACAGAGCCATTATACCCATTGTAGATGCATGAAAAAGAACCAAAAAAGGTTTTCTGTAATGCAGCCTCACTTGTTTTTTGGTGGTACAGTTTTTAAGATTCATCTACAAACATCCACCAGTTGCCACAGTTTACAAGTCAGTTAAGTGATAAGTAGTTTTCTGAGTGTCAGCAAGTATTCTGCAATATCCGATCCTAATTATAATTCAGGACTACTCCATGCATCATACCCAACAGAGAAGTAACAAGATGATGTGCTTGTCTTTCCCTACTCATACTAGAATGTCAACTGCTCTAATTTCATGAAATTAAATAACATACCGTACTCAAGCCTATTTAATGCAATTTCAGGGTCAAATGTTAAATAGTTCTTCTGAAAACAGTAAAGAGGATTCAATATTGAAGGTACAGAAAAATAGATCACAATCTGCTAAACACAATCAAAATTTAAAGGGATTTGAAGAAGATCGTGGAAACATACAGGGATGGCCCTTTAGTTGTTAAAGGTTTGTGTAGCTAGACTGAAGAGATTTAATTTTCTGATATACTGTATGTCATGGCATTTAGGAAAATGCCAGTTAAACAGTGAAAAAGACTGGACACTGCCTCCTTTGGAATGGCACACTCACAACTGTGTGCTCTTGCAGGCCTTACAATGCATCTTGCTTGCCTAATGGGTAGAACTTTACACTCCTTTATTTATTGGTAGAGAAACAACTAAAATAAAATAGTTGATATGTTCCCACATCAGGACAAGTTGTTTACAAATAATAACTACTTCCCTCTGAATTCTGAGCAGGTATGTGACCATCTCATGCATTTCTTCATCTTTGCTATTCTTGCATTCTTGTATCCTGCACTTCATGGTCAATTCTTCATGTTCCTATTATGGGGTTCTCTGCCAAGTCATTGGCCTATGTGATCTGCTTGACACTCAGCAGGTGTTGCTGGTGTTCTTTTTTTATTCTGTTACTTTGCTTTGTTTGCTGATCACTCCCATAGAGGTCAGTTTTCAAGTTATGCTATCTCACATTTTTAAAATCACCAGTATGTATTGGTCATGAATTTCAATCATGAACAAGATCAAGGTTCTAGCTCCAGTAGTTCACAAGTAATCCACGTGACATAGGGAACACCTTAGCATTTTATATATATAGATTAATTTCCTTGACTGTGAAGTTAGCAAAATGTCTGCAGTAGAATGGGACAGTGACACTCCTGAGACAGTGCTTGTTATATACACACCTCAACACAGGCTAAATAGCTAAATTTGAAGCCTTTGCCTTAAAGAGACTTACTGTGCTCCATCACTACCTACTCCTTTTGCCTGCAATTTTGCCTTAGCTACTCCTATCAATGTCTGTCACCACACATCATTAATTAGGCAACAGTGCTATGAAGGGATGGGCAAGGCAAATAAAAGATTTGCCTTTCCTGGGTGATGGATGGCCGGGCCCTTTCCCAGCCAGGATGCCTCCATAATGGAAGGACTGGGGTTATGCACAATCCACTACCTCCCCAGGAGCACTAGATGGCAACCTCCCATGGTTGCAACAGTTCCTTGGATTCCCACAAGGGCTACATGGGAGATGGAGTTCGGCACAGCTCTGTGGGGTTTTGTGGGTGCTGCCAGGGGGTGCTGCAGGAGCATTGGAGCCCTACTACATTGGCCTTCCACCACACCTGGGAGTACTTCCAGATCATAGATGGGCCACCTGCAGTGCTCCTGGGTGCAGCATAAAAGGGACTGCCTCACTCCATTCAGAGAGCCAGAGTCGGAGGAAGAGGATGAAGCTTCCTGGAGGAGTGGAAGCAGAAGGAGACAGAGAGAAGAGTGTGTCTGGTTGGCATGCCACACTTCCATCAAGTATCTGTAAAAATGAGGTTGTAGCACCAGGGAATCACTGCAGCCATTTCTGATAATTATGTTTTTGTCACTTGGAATCAAATTTCAAATTTCTACAGACATTAAACTTATTAAGACAGTATTTGGGGAATCCAGCTACTATTGTTACCCATTTTACAGTACTATTAGATTACTATGTATCTATAGTCAGCACTTTGAATGTTCATACAATTCAGTTTACTGATGTCTCTTCTTGAGGTTTCATGTTTTAGTTCTACTCTTCCCATTTGTGTCTGTTTTCTTCCAGAATCATTTGCATTAATACCTCATGCTGCTTCTTTTCCCATGCAGAGTTTTGCTTGTAGAGCTACATTTTGATGTCCTCAGAGGTGTCTGCCAGCCACATCTGACCTACAGAACACTACTCCAGAGCTGGTCAATGGTGCTCAGTTAAGGTTGCCACTGTTGAAGTCTTCAGGCAGAAAGATCTCCCCACCAAGGTGGAAAATTTCTTGCCCAATTGCTTGCTGTTATGCAACTGTGTTGTTTTTCAATTCTGAGAATATAATATTTTATTGCACCTTTAAAAGATAAATTGTGTCTATTAATGTTGAAACCATGGTGAAAAGAACTCAGTGATGATAGCATTTTTGGATGTAGGAAGATGCTGTGTATTACCAGATATTATAACAACAGTAGTTTTAAAATATTGCCTACCACCTAAAAATGCAAATACATTCATGAAATGATAAAGGCGGGAATGTAAAAACAAAAATTATGACAGAATAAATTTTTGTGCCTTGTTTCCTTTTTATATATTAGTTAAAACAAATTTGAAAAGTATGATGAAACAAGTCATGTCCTTAATCAATATAAACTGCATAGCCAGGAGCACTAAATTGGGTCCCGCTTCTATTGTAAACTGAATTATGAGAAACTGCCCGGAATCAAAAAAAACATGTAATGAATATGCTAATTAGCTCTTTCCTAAAGTCTAAAAGATATTTACTCACCCGAAAGCAGAATTTGCATGCAGATCATTGTTTCAGGTTTGACATTTCAGGAGTTTTGGGAATGTTCTGTGCTTTATTAGAGTATTAAATAAATTACAGAGAAGAGCAAAACTAATCTGTCAGTATCAGGGGGTGAGATATATAGTTGCTCTTAGGCGACTAATCTGCATTCTCATGAGAAAAAAGATTAAAGTTGAACATTAAAGGGAAATTCGCAATATTTAAATGGGAACATGTCCTCAAAGGCTTTAGGTCAAGTCCAATTTTTATTAGTAATTTAAAATATTAAGGACATGACTTTCAGTTTTATTGAGACTCTCTGATTATTGCAACAGTGGAATCATACTAGTCAGTGGGTGCTCAAATGAGAATATTAACCTAGTTTATTTATTTATTTTTTTAAATCATATTTGTAAAGACTACAATGAAGGAGTTTAAAATGGAAATGCAACTACATCAATTTTAAAGTTGCCATAAAATGGGCGAAACGATGACTCTTTCCGAAATCAGGATGAAGTCTATAAGGATCATCCATCCATCCATTTTTCCCAAACCCCTTGAATCCAACACAGGGTCTACTGGAGCCAATCCAGCCAACACAGGGACGAACCAATCCTGGGGAGGGCACAATCCACCACAGGACACCACCCCACGGACAACTTTAGAATCGCAATCCACCTAACCTGCATGTTTTTGGACTGTGGGAGGAAACTGGAGTAGCGGAGGAAACCCACGCAGACACGGGCAGAACATGCAAACTCCATGCAGGGAGGACCCAGGAAGCAACCCAGGTCTCTTAACTGTGAGACAGCAAACGCTACCACTCGCCACCGTGCCACCCTACAAGGATCAGCAAAATGAAAAGGAAAGATCTAAATAAAATACTGACATGACCTAGAGTTGTCCTGACACTGAGTTAAATTCCAAGGATAAATCCAAGCCATTAACAGGCAGGCAATACCACTGCTACAGTCTAGCTTTGGGATTGGAAAGGATCTGAAAATCACCAAATGGATCGAATCAGAAAGTACTAACTGCATCATTTTCCATCATAAGGTTGTTTGCATTACATTCTATATTTACTGTTATTTCTGAGTGCCAGATTTTCCAAAATTAATTGAAA
>NW_024384807.1:0-12578 GCF_016835505.1 Polypterus senegalus
TACTCCTTTTTTAATTAAGTAAAAACCAGAAAACATTTAAGGCTTAAATGTGATCTCCAGAAAGATGAAGGTTAATTTAATACTAATAACAGGAGCGATTATAATGATAATACAGTGCAAAAGTAATACTAATTGAAAGAGCCCGGAATCCATGAGTGAGGCGCTTATTTTGTTTAACTCTTGCTATCGTATAGTGCATTCTCCTTGTCGCTAGTTATATATATATATATTTATATTTTTAGACATCAGACACTAGAAGTTGCTGACGAACCCTTATCTTCGTTGTCAGTCTGTAGCAGCGAATAAATAAAAGCAATAAGAGTTATAACAGACGTCGTTGAAGAGGAGCATGAGTTTGTGTAATGTTAATGAAAATGGCCAGGAGGGGTCACTAGAGAGGTGAGTGTCAAATGCTTCGAAGCTTCGATACGATTTCCGACACAATTGCTTCAAACGCTTTTGATGCTTCATGAGGCTTCACCGCCCATCACTATGCCTGACATCTCGTTTCGTGTGCTGATGCTGAAGGCTTTTAAACGCAGAGCCTGTCTGTGAGTTGGATGTCGGTTGTTGTTCTGTGAAAGGATCTTCAGAGATGGGAAAAGCTGGCCCTGTAAGTGGACTTAGATAAAATACAAGGGGTTTACAAATGATATACAACGATTAGAAAGATAGATATTTTAAAAATAATTGTTACATAGATACAAGGATTCTACCTAAAGCAATATTGGCAGGAACGGCGACAAGTTAGATCGGGCCGACCGGAGCATGTGTGTGTGTATGTCCTCGGAAGAAGGGGGCCAGACATCATGTGCTGCCTATCGGAGAGGCTTAGGCAGTCCCTTCAGTCCAGGAACATGCCTGAACTTGTCCAGGGTCCGGCTGCAACATGCCTGAACATGTCTTAGGAAGAGGGCTGGGAAGTGGTTGGGGGTGGTGATGGGTTCAAGGGGGTGGGGGCCTAGGAGCCCTTGGGCATGTCTGGACTTGCCCTAGTGAGATGGGGCAGGGCAGGTGGCCAAGCCAGGGGTGGGGTGTTGGGGGTTCAAGGAGGTGGGGCATCCATCAAATTGCCTTTGACAGTTTCCTGGGGCCGGGCTAAAGGTCAACAAACAACAGATGGTTTGGGAGGGACTTCCGTCATCAATCAACAGGGACTGGCTAAAGGTCATCAAGGTCAACAAACAACAGGTGGTTGGGGAGGGACTTCCGGTCATCAATTAAAAGGTGGGCTTAATGTCATCAATCAAATTCAATTACATTTTGACAGAAGCAGCCTGACATATTACTACCCTGTGTTGGATTCAGCGGGTTGGAAAATGTATGGATGGATGTTTTCTAATTAAGCAACTGCGTTGGAACAGAAACCTGCAGCCATTGCTCTCCAGGACTGACTTTGCCCACCCTGCTTCAGACCCTTTGCTGAGGCACTCTGGATACGTCCCATTTGCTTTCATTCTCCTGTCGAGGTTCCCAAACTTGGTCCTGGGACCCACTGTAATCAGAATGTAAGTTTAATATGTCACTGTGCTCTGTGCAAATATTTGAAATCTGCTTTTCTTTTCTACTTACATGCACAGCTGATACAAAGCCAGATTTAGCACAAGTTTAGCTCCTCATTTAGAACTTAATTTTAGGCAAGCATTAGAAGACAAGACAGAGAAACTGCAAATGGGCTTGTACTTTTCTCGTGTCAGAGACAGCATGACATTGGATCTTCTTTTTCCTTCTTTGGGATGGCATGATTTACCTAAGTGGGGGCCTGCACATGGCGAAAGACTAAAAAGCCTTGGAACATTGCCGGTACACCTTTGAAGTCGACGGATGGATTTGAGATACGCCATCCGATCCTGAAAACCCTTTCCCAATGCAGCGAAAATGGCAGACTCTATACGGGTGGTCCAGATCTAATTATGCAGATCCAGATCAACTGGATGACTTTGATTTATGCGGGATGATTCTTCATGTCGCCAGTTCACACACTTCCGATGGTCTGGGATTTTGGTGATTTTTCTATGTAATAAACTTAATAAGTTACAGCGTAATGAAAATTGCATAATTAGATCTCGGACCACCCTATACATTGGGCTCCCACTCCCGAAGGTCTTTCATGGCTTCCTCATCTCTTATGCTGTAAACTGTCATTAAAGAAAGCCAAGTTATTTCTCCTATTGATTTCTTATCGCTATTCACTAAGGGAAGGATATGCTTATATTATATCTTATAGTTTTGAGTTATGAACATGCCGAATTACAAAAGAACTTATTCCAACAAGGGTGTTACGCCCGCTGGATACAACCACTGTGGCTGCACGTTTTTGTTTCAGCAGATTCACAATCAATGATAATAATTGACCTTATTTAATTACCGGTCTCCTTTTCTCTTCTCTATTCAAAATTTTCCCAAAAGATTTTGATTTTTTCATATTTATAAGACATTTACAAATGTTTCTGCTTTTTCTATAGCATATTTAACTCACTTGTGTTGTTTTCCTGTTACTTTGCCCTTTCCTTGTAGTTTCTCTCTTCGTTGTATCCTAACAATGACAATTAAAGCTCCAAAGTAGACACCCTGGCAAACAACATTGAATAATGAAAGGCTGCAACTACTTCAGTGTCAGAGCTATAATTAGTAAAAAAAATGGATTCAATAATTAGAAACCTAGAAAAGCAGAATGAAAACATTGTTAAAAAGTAAAAGCACTCCTTTATAACTGTTTAGTATAGTTAACAAATATTTACCAAACTTCATTTTGTAATTTCTACACTGACCCCAAAACAGAGAAATTGGGAAATAGCAGCTGACCTGATTAGGTCTGGAGTTCAATTAAAACCAGAAGTTGGTTGGAACAAAACACTTGCAGCCAGAGTGGATTCCTACAACCGTGATTGAGGAC
This sequence comes from Polypterus senegalus, assembly GCF_016835505.1. Classification (NCBI taxonomy): domain Eukaryota; kingdom Metazoa; phylum Chordata; class Cladistia; order Polypteriformes; family Polypteridae; genus Polypterus; species Polypterus senegalus. The sequence goes on from NW_024384807.1 coordinate 2,897, forward strand.
CCCTGGGCTAGGACTTACTTGTAACACACCTGTGTCAAACTGAATTGAATGGACGTCATTTAGAAAGGCAGATGTGTATGTGTGTGTATAAGGTAGGGTGGGCAGACATACTGATTGCTTGGCTGTGTGACCAGATGCCCTGGTTTATGTCTAGCATGCCTGAAATTACCCAAATTTTGCACTTTTGTGAATCCAAAAGAGGGTCCCCCAGGACCTGGATTTCTTTTACAAGGCGCACAGTACTTTGTAGGGGAACGGGGAACCCCCCGAAGCTTTGAACTTAATTTGAGTCTAGCACGCTTCGCAAGAACAATGGCGAACAGCTGAGCCTAATATAATAGCCACAATTCCACGGCCCTTATGAACAAAAAACCAAGCCATGAACGGAAAGGATCCCGCTATAGAACCTTCGTTATATTATGGGATGGACAGAACGCCAATCCGCTCCCGCTTCACACTCACTCGTAATTCGACCTACAAAGCATTAACAATTGAACATTCTATTATTAATGCAATTATGAACTTGTGTTCTTAGTCCTAACTTCGACTAAATACTTGCTAAAGTTCATTAACTTCGCGTCAAATTCCTTCATTTTGGCAAATTACTTTACCTTATCCTTGTAATTTTCCACCAGTGAGTTGTTTTTCCTTATTTATATTTGAACGATGAAGAAATTTCAGAGAGCTACTCGAAGCTCTTCGGTTATCTTGGTTGGCCCTCCTCAACTTCTGTTGTGCCCGCCTTTAGTGCGGTAGTGATGCGTCGGCTGCTAATTGGTTTCGTTCGTGTTGCCGCGTTATATTGCGCCTTTTATATAAAATAGTGGTGGTCTTTTCTCTTTTCCTGAACAACGCCGTGGGTACAGGTCTGTACATACTCTATCAATTCGCTTTTCTTTTATACTGCATTGAAGTTTCCAGTAAAATGCTGAATGGATCTTCATAAAGAAACGGGACGGAGCGTAAGCCTCTGCTTAGATTGCCTTTTCATTAACGAGGCTTTGTTAGGATGTAATTAAGAGCAAATGCCACAGGGTGAGTTAATGATGCCGGAACAGTTGATAAACGTATGGAAAATCGAGCCTCCTCAATTTACAACTGAATGTTTGACTATTGGGCTTTTTCTGAATGCAGAATATGCAAAGTGGCATCAAATTATATCGATTAGTGGAAATGACTGACTGGAGAACTGGTTTTGGGACAGCAAAGCTACAGCGTTAGTGGGACTTAAGCGGCCTGAAGCTGCGATTTCTATTCCAGACAGTAGATTCGTAAGTATAGTGCGGGCTCTTAAGATTTCCGAATTGCATTTTTTAAAATAAGCACACATGTAAAATAAATCATGGCTGCATTATGGTGAACTGATTAAATTTGAAGTGTCAATGATGGGTGGTCCGTCAAATCCGGTATACATATCCACATTTTGACACAAGATGACTACCAAGATTAGAACGGGTTAAAGGAGACGTTTATTGTCCAGTGCCACCAACAATCACTGGGATATCATTTGTGGACTTTAAACACATGGACTAGTTCTTTTACAACCCTACGCTGAAAAAGGAAATGGCAGGTTGTTACATTTACAAAATGTATTTGTATTGTTTGTTCCACATTTGAACATAACTCGATCATGTTTAATTTATTGAATCTTGTTGGATGTACAATATACTAATTTCAGTCATTTAGGTAGAAGTTAAAATAGTTCTATTTACTCCTCACCGGAAATAAAAATGAATACGCACCGAGCGGAGTCATCGGCAGCAGAGGTTGGATAACGCGGCGGTCAAGTCACGTGACTTTCAAAGAAGCAATAAGTTGTGAGTTTGAGTTGTCGCCGGTTAAGAGGAAAAGTTAGTAAAATAAGAGTTTAAAAGAAACGCCACGAGAAATATTCAGATATTAATTTAAAACATTTGATCACACAGACTAACGTTACTCCGTTTTTTCCTTGTACAGCGTTCTCTTTTAGTGAGCATAGTTTGATAAAACATTAACACCGTCACAAGTCAGTAAATGTACTATCGTTATCTTGATTCACTCGCTTAGTGCAGGCACGTTTGCATTTCTTAAAGTTCTGACTTTCGTTAGGGTCAACTACTTTCAGCATTGCTGTTCATTAGTATTATAACATTTATCAACCAAATAAATACTTTAATACAGACAAATACACCCGAATACAATGCCGTCGCTCGAATTTGCTTGTTTGAAAAATTTACAAACGATTGTCAAGGGTGTCGAGCAGCATTTTTTGCACTTTTATTTTACTAATATTGAATATTCTATAATCAGTTACATAAAGTGTTTTATAATTCTATCCAAAGTGCATTTGGTGTTCAGATTTAGTAATACATTGGTCATTGTATTTTGCACGCCAAAGAAGCAGCAGTCTTGTTGTACATTTCGTTTTTGAATATTCTTTTTATTTTACCAAATAAAACTAGTTTTGGTATCGGTGAACCTGTTTATTTCTTAATTTTTAAACATTTAACTTCAAAATGATACGAACAAGTATAATTGACCCCCCTAAAGTGTATAGCTAAATAACTCGGTGAGGTGCCTTTTTTTATTAAGCTTCTAAAACAATTGTTAAAATATTATTCTTTATGGACCTGTTCATGTTAACAATTTAACAGAAAATTGAGTTTTCTTTTGTATAAATATCATGCATGATAATATCGGCTTTTACGCCGGGTTACGCTCGGAAATCCGTAGGAGTAAAACGGCGTTAAACGACGCCCTCTTAACACGTAAATAATGGGGATAGGTGACACGAGACAGAATTTCTACTACATTATTTTTTTTATTGCTAATATCGATTTTAACACATGAAAATCAAATAGTCAAGTAATACATAATTTGTGATGAAGGTTCATCATTTGATTTTTTTTTTTTTGTGAAGTCCTCTAAAGTCGTTTGCCTTTTTCTCTGTCGTTTAGAACGCAGTTGTCATTGAGGCGATGTCTTGCTATCGACACTGTTTTGCCTTTGAACTTCTAGCAATTTGGGTCGTTTTGTAGTGAAAAGTCAAGCAAAAAGACACCCTTTTATTTGGCTAACCATAAAAAGATTACAATATGCAAACTTTCGAGGCAACGGGGGGACTTGCAGGAAGGCTTCTTCCGGCAAGATGTAACGTTTTGTATGAACTGATCCAAGGCTAAATTTTTTTTTTTTTTTTTGAAAAGTGTTAAACGATCTTTGCAGCTTGAAATACGGTGCTCGCCTTTCGTACGTTTGGCATTCTTTCCAAAAAGGTAATTTCATCAACTTTGAAAACGAATTCAGACGGATAATGTCGATGGAAATGCAGCAGCAGTTTCTGTATCTACACTTGCCGCTTCCAGTAATCTGTATATTCTGAAGATTGTTTCTGGTTTTAAAATCCACGGAACCATCCGACTAGCTATGCAGTTTTTCTGGTGTCGCCTCTTTCATTCTGAATGTGGTTAAAATGGACTTCGCCTTTCCCTTATGATTGTTTGACTTAATGGCATATTGCGTTCACTTCATCGTCAGTCCTGAGAAAGTCCCCACAAACCATTTCCTCAATCACGTTGCTTTTTGAACAACTATTTTTTTGTTGCAGAAGTAGTTGTGGTTGTAGTTGCTGATACGATTTTCTTTTTATTGTATATTGTTGAAGTTGACAATGTAATGCAGCGCTGATATCAATTTAGCCTTCATCTGCACTAATCGTCTGAGCCATCTGCATTTTAGTTTCCAGATATGCTTTTCTGTCACTTTAGTTTCTGTCTTTGCAACCACTCATTTTAAAACTAAAAAGGGATAATTGTTACAGTAAAATGTTATGGTTATATCCTTGCACAATAACATTGATGACCAATCGAAATGAACAGTGACATATGTAATGTACTGCACGGATATCAAACGCCGTAGATCACAAGTATCTAATCAGTTCGTGGATTGCAGCAAGACCGACATTTTCACGAAAACCGCTTTGTGACTACAAAGTGACTCGACGAACAATTAGAATTGAAAAAATGCGAAACGTCGTTAAGCGGATCTTGAAATAAACGCATAATTTATTTATTACATTTTATGCAACTGATGTATATATACACTGTGTCAATAATTAGGCAAGTGAGTATTTTGACCATATCATCATTTTTAATGCGTATATTCCAACTCCAAGCTGTATTAACTTGAATGCTTATTGGATTTAAGCACGCCCAGGTGATGTGTATTTGTGTAATGAGGGTGTGGCCTAAGGAGATCAACACCCGATATCAAGGTGTGCAGAATTATTAGGCAGCTAGTTTTCCTCGGGCAAAATGGGCCAAAAAAGAGATTTAACTGACTTGAAAGTCAAAAATTGTAAAAAGTCTTTCAGAGGATGCAGCACTTTGGAATTGCTAAGATATTGGTGTGTGATCACAGAACCATCAAACATTTGTTGCAAATAGTCAACAGGGTCGCAAGAAACGTGTTGAGAACAAAAGACGCAAATTAAGCGGCCAAAGATTTGAGAAGAATCAAACGTGAAGCTACCAGGAACCCATTATCCTCCAGTACTTTCTATATTCCAGAGCTGCAACCTACCTGAGTGCCCAGAAGTACAAGGTGTTCAGTGCTCAAAGACATGGCCAAGGTAAGGAGGGCTGAAACCCAACCACCACTGAACAAGAAACAGAAGTTGAAACGTCAAAACTCGGCCAAGAAATATCTGAAGACCGATTTTTTTTTTTTTTTTCAAAGGTTTTATGGACCGATGAGATGAGAGTGACTCTTGATGGACCTGTGGATCAGTAATGGGCACAGAGCTCCACCCAACGTGGAGATGGGGTACTGGTATGAGCTGTATTTTTAAAGATGAGCTAGTTGGACCTTTTTGTATTGAAGATGAACTCAAAATCAACTCCCAAACCTACCCAGTTTTTCAAAGACACTTTCTTAAACAGTGATACAGGAAAAGACCAGGATTTTATGCAGGCCAATGCTCCATCACTTGCATCAAGTTCCTCACTGCTGGCCAGCCAGTAAAGGCCTTAAAGATGAAGGAATAATGACATGGCCCCCCTTCCTCATCTGACCTAAACCCTATCGAACTTGTGGGCACTTCTTAAACGCTAGATTTACGGGGAAAAAAACAATCCACCTCTCTGAAGAGTGTCTGGGAGGCTGTAGTCACTGCTCCCACAAAAGCTGATCGTCAACAGATCAAGAAACTGACAGACTCCATGAATGGAAAGGCTTATGACTGTTATTGGAAAAAAGGGGTGGCTATATTGGTCATTGATTGATTGATTTTGAAATGTCAGAGATGTTTATTTGTAAATTTTGAGGTGTTTGTTTATTATTCTCACTATAACAGATGAAAAGAAACAAGTGAGAGGGAAAATTTCATTTTCCTTTAGTTGCATAATAAATCTGCACACTAATAGTTGCCTAATAATGTGTGCACATATGTATTCCCCGATGGTGGTCACTCACATTTCGTTGAAACATTCAGGTTTCAGGTTTATTAACATTTTGGATTGAATAATAGCACTGTGTTTGTTCCATTATAAATTAATCCTCAAAATACAACTTGCCAATTGCGCACAGTGTACTGTATCCGGTTATCAATTTTTTATTCTTTGGTAGACTTTGTCAAATTAGTAAAACTAGTTTTTATTAGAAGTCGGTATGGATTATATGGGTGGATTTTCTGTATCAATGGGTGGTTATTCCATCCTCCGTTTTAGAGACGACCTGTTGGCCTATTTTAAACAAAAATTAGACTTTATGCACATACTCTAGCATTCAAAAGTTAATAACCCAAAAATCTTATTTTGATAGCAATGGATACCCTTTAATCAAGTAAACTGAATTAAAGTACAGTGCAGCAATTACGTTGCTAGTCGTACTGATTGAAATAGCTTTTTTTTTTTTAATTGCATGACTGCAAAGCCCCTTTTCAGTAGCCAGTCCATTACCCAAATGGTCCATGCCCTTAATTTATCCTTAATCCTGTTTAAATGCCAATTAGTTTTTGGGAGATTAACACCACTGAATCCTTTGTTCAATAAGGCAGGTAACTTGGCTTTGCTTGGGTTGTGAGCTGGTGGCATTTGTAAAGTTCAGTTATGGTTTGAAAATGGCCAAAACAAAGTGGCTTCCTCCAGCAACACTTGGGGGGGTTTTTTCTTTGTTTTTTTAGGGCCAGTTATTCCTTGTGTCAGATTGCCAAGAAAGTGAAGATTCTGAGGTGTGTATCTTAAAAAGAGAAACTGGATTTTACAAGGATAGAAAAACGAGGACTGAAAAAAAAAAAAAAAAAAAGACATTATGGTTCAGTTTGGGTCCTCAGTTGGCTTCTTCCTCAAATGCCCGTGTCCTCTGGAGGAGGAGGTTTCAGGATGTTTACCAGAATATGATTTTCCTGTCTGTTAGTGAAATTGTGCATCAGTTGATAACTTTTTGTAGAGGGCCACTGCTGGCCAAATGGGTGCCCTAAGCAGAAATTTACTTTTGTGCCCCTCCCCAAATATTACGGAAGTAAAATAAAAATAATAATAATAATAAAAGAACCTACTTAGACACCATATGTTCATTATTAATCAATAATCATAATTGCCTCTGTTTTAATATAATGCATTTTAAGTCATTTTGTTTATTTAGATCTGCTTGTATTCATATTAAGAAAGATGCGCTAGTCGTGAAATTATTACCGACATTAAAACACATTAACGCCGACAGAATAAAGTTTCACAGGATTATGACGCATCCCTGAAAGTGATACACGGGCTTCATCTTGGGCTTTTTTTTTTTTGTCTTTTTTTTTTTTCTTTCTTGCTTGACGCCGGACTGTTGTCTCTTTCCAGGACCAGGCATATCGCTCAATTATAATTTTGGCCAAATAGGCAGCCGTAACAGAGGTGAGGATGCGCCCGACGCTCATCACGTGTGCTTAGCCTACTCTGCTTCACCATAAAATGCAATATAAAAATATTTTTGTTTATTTGTATATGTATATTTATAATATATTAAAACAAATTTTTGAGCAGCTGGGATGATGCCCTCTTGAGTTGGTGCCCTATGCAGACTGCGTACTCATGGATAGGGAGCAGCGGTACTGGTTTTGTATGTCTATTTGTAACTTGGGCAAAGCAATAGTGTTACATTAGTGAGAAGCATTCATGTTTACCCCCCGGATTAAGTCAGGAAAGTGAAGCTTACAACAGGGTTGGGGTGAACTGCCTCCTACAAGTTTGCTGACTATTTCTCTTGAGGCTCTCAGTCAACCCCCACAGGAAAGCCAGGCTGCCTAACTGCCAAGCTTTACCTTAACACCTGGTTTGGAGGGCCTTTAGTACCACGGCGCCCTATTGGCTGTAGGGGTTGGATCTTTCTTTCCTTCTTTCTTCTCTCACCCTTCTGGGTGTTCAGCTTTTGGATAAAGTAGCACAAGTTGCAAATATTATTGAAATCAAGGATGACTTTATTTCTTTAATGGCTATAAATGAAACTTTTTTTTTTTTTTAAATGGGGCAGTGGTATGTTGAATCAAACTTCACTCTTGAGTTGGTAGGGTGAATCAGGTACTTTAACAATATAAATGGAATAACCACGGTGCCTCTGCAAATCTATTCAACAGCTGTACCCGTGGCTTCGCCCACATAGTAACAAAACAGGACAAACTTTAAAATTCGATGACGCTGGCACTGCATCTGGGTCGTGTTCAGCTTTGACTGGGAAAACGTGTCCATGTGGGGACAAAAGCATACGCTGTGATATCTCTGGCAATCGACAGCTACCCTCTAAAACATGGAGCTCTGATCTTTCTTTCAAAACAAACGTTACTCCCAATCTGTAGATGATGATGATGTCTGTTCACCAAACGGGTATCCCTAGCTAAGAGGGCGGGTGCACCAACATGTGGCAAGCGAGACCAACCAAACGAGGCTGGTGAGTGAACGAGGAAGGCCACTGTTGGATTGGCATAAATACATCGGTACCACAAGTGAACTATTGTACAGTACTTCGTGATGAGAGAAGTCACAAAATCAGCCGGAAAGTTTAAGCAAATTATAGAAAACAACCAGATCTTCTTCTTCTTTCGGCTGTTCCATTAGGGTTGCCACAGGGATCATCATCTTCCATATCTTTGTCCTCTGCATCTTCTGTTACGAAGACAACGGATCTAAATCCGTTAATTGTCTCGGGAAAAGTGGACAGACATCCAGACAGAATGCGCTTGGACCACAATTTTAAAACCATTTTTAGCGAGCACATATGGACCAAAGGGGTAACCTACATTCCAAATTTCAAGTCCTTATGGTTTTGGAGATTTTGACGAGTGAGTCGGTGGTATTTGGCTTTTATATGTAACGCTGTAAAATACCAGCTTCAAAAGCGGAGAAGTAGTGTGTTAAAGAGTTATGAAAAGAAAGGGAAACTTTTTAAAAAATAATGTAATGTGATTGTCAATGTAATTGTTTTGTTGAGTGTTATGCGTGTTGCTGTCATCAAGGATTTGATTATCATATTTCTTCAATCGGGTTCGTATTTGGAGGACGTGTTGTGTTCAAGTTATATTACGTGTTTGTCAACCGTTGTAAAGATAACGGGTTTCATTCATCAAGTGTTCACGACCCAAATCGCTACTCGTGAATCTTAAGATGTTTAACGGCATTCCCAGTATTAACTTGTGGATTTTCCCGCAATATTTAGCATGGCGTCTCTATGATCGTAATTTAAACTTAAGCTTTACACCTTGCTTTCCTATTGATATGTCTACAAAGGCTTGTTCAGCGTCTGAGGTTGTTCCTTTCTTACTGCATCAATAAACCGCTCGTCTTCGTCTTTATCTGAGGGCGCCACACACTGCATGCACGGTTTACCTTTCCCAGTCCTGCAAAGTCGGTTAATGTGAGCCACTCGAGTACATGCATCGAAGGTTCTCAGCTGTGCTTGTTATCTCGCGCGATCTTACGGCGTCCACGGCTTTATTTAATGTTGGCTCAGACCGGGACTTAAGTTTCCTCGCACTTTACTGAGTTTGTGCCCAAAAGCCACCTGACCATCTCATCTTTGTTTGCATAAGCACAGTCCTTCACCCGTGAATATTTAGCGCAGCGTGTCTTTTGGGTTGCTGCCGATGGACGGCCTTATATGGGCAGGCACCATACGTGGGAGGCGTGATGATGAGGGACGCAACTCGGCCTCACACGGTGCCGAGCTGCAGGCTAGGCCCTATAGATGTACGTAAGTAGGATTCAGTTATGGCCGTTATGTAGAATTTTGAAATGAAAACTGCCTAACTTTTATAAGTAGCTGTAAGGAATGAGCTGCCAAATTTCAGCCATCTACCCACGGGAAGTTGGAGAATTAGTGGACAGGAGTAGGAGTCAGTCAGTCGGTGAGGGCTTTGCCTTTTATTAGTATAGATTTATATAGATAGAATAGCCAAGTATCCAACAACAATAGCATTTATTTATATAGCACATTTTCATACAAAAAAATGTAAGTCAAAGTGTTTTACAAAATGAAGAATAGAAAAATAAGACAGAAATAAGTCAACATTTAACAGAATAAGTAAGGTCCAAATGAGGTGAACAGAAAAACAAAAATAAAATCTGCAGGTTCCAGATCACGAGACCACACAGTGCCCTGGACATTCTACCTAACATAAAATGAAAGGTCCACTTTGGATTTAGGGTTCAAATGGGAACTTTGAGTA
>NW_024384808.1:0-11201 GCF_016835505.1 Polypterus senegalus
TATAATATTAAGAATTGTGTCACTGCATCTGTTTTAACTCTTTTTAAATGTATTTTTTATTCTTTTTCTGTGTAACATGCCATGCAGAGCTGAGCCAGATTTAGCATAGAGTGTCAGCATTCAGAATTGCTGGGCCAAGCAAAGCATAAAGACAGACAGGGACAGCTGGAAGGCTGTGTTGTAAGCATTAAAAAGGACTCAGTGTTATTTGAACCGACTGTTTGATGATCGGCACAAAATTGTCTGCCTTGTTTGGAATTGTAATGGGAGCCTGGTCAAGTAGAAAACAATATAAAAGAGCTTGGAGCCTTGCCAACTTTGAGAAACTGTGTGGACGGAAGATAATGGTCCAAAATCCACCTCCGTTGTGACAAAAACAGCAGTTTCTACACGACTGGGTCCCCAAAAGAAATCCTCAGTGAAATGAAGCTGGCCTGTTTCTCCTGTCTGTACAGCAACGTAAGCCGCATTAAACAAGCTAAGTATATTCTGCCTTTTCTGTGACTTTGTCGCCGCCTATCACTGAAAAGAGGGATATCGCTGTTATTATTTATAATTATTTAAATATAGGTTTATTAAAACGCCGCAATATAAAAGAACATATTTCCAAGGAGCTAACACTTCCATCGGAAACAATGGCCGAATTGCCATAACTGATTCTCCCTCACAAAGCAGGTAATGTGCATCATTACCACTCATTCAACACAAAGTCAAACCAGTGGTAACCAAGCATACACTGAAGAGACACAGTACGAAGGAGTTCAGTCTTCATCTCAGGTCACTGGATAGCGTCCATGTCTCGCAGCATATAGCAAGATGAAGATTTGGACCTTTGTCCTTTTGCATAGATACTGGGAATGGCACACACCCCTTTCCATTGACCTCATGACCTTTCCCCATGCTCTCCCAATCCATCTACTGACTTCATAGGAAGAGTCACCATAGACACGAATATCGCTACTGAGGTAAGTGAATCTCTCGACAAGGTAGACACTCTGCAGTCAGACACATTGCTGATGACTGTACCCAACAGGCTGTTAGAGGCCTGGATCATGTTTTTTATCCAGGGCACTCACAAGCCCATACATTCAGACTCCTCTCTCTGTCTCTCGAGTGTTCCGTTCAGAGCCTCCTTTGATTCTGCGAAGATCACAGCATCATAAGCAAAGTAAAGATTAGTGAATTTTCCTTCACCAACAGATGCCTCACAGCTGCTGGATTCCACGACCTTGCCCAACACCCAGTCCATGCAAGCATTGAACAGAGTAGGAGCAAGAACACATTGCAGATGAACCCCAGAATCAACTGCGAAAAACGTAGAGGTTCTGCCTCCACTCTGCACAGCACTCATAGTACCAGTCTACAAGCCGGCCATGATATCCAGTAACTTTGAGGGAATCCCACAGAATCTCAGGATGTCCCACAAGACAGTTCGATCAACTGAGTCGAACACTTTATTAAAATCGACAAAGGCTGCAAAGAAACTCTGTCAATATTCATGTTTGTGCTCCATGAGAGCCCTCAGTGACAGGATACGGTGGATGGTACAATACAATACAATACAATACAGTACAATTTATTTTTGTATAGCCCAATGTCACACAAGGAGTGCCGCAATGGGCTTTAACAGGCCCTACCATTCACAGCCTCCCAGCCTTGAATCTCTAAGAAGATATAGAAAAAGTCCCAAAAAATCCTTGTAGGGAAAAAAAATGGAAAAAACCTTGGGAAAGGCAATTCAAAGAGAAAACCCTCTCCAGGTAGGTTAAGCATGCAGTGGGTGTCAAAAAAAGCGTGTAAATACAATACAATACACAGAACAGAACACAAGTAATTCTCAATACAATACAATGGTGCAAAAGAAATGTTACAAGTACACACCAAAATTCAACAATAGATGATATCACATAATAGATTTCAGATTTATTCAGAGTCCTGGAGACCTCAGCCGTCTAGCTACCTCTCTCTATTGGTTTGGTAAACTTCTTAGGTGTAAAACCAGACTGTTCTGGTCGCTGGTAGGTGAGCAAGTGATCATGGATCATACTGAGGATTGCCCCAAATATAATAAGCATCCAAGATCAATACATGAAACTACATCTAAATTATTTGGAGTCTTAGAAAAAATTAGCTGATAGAAAAGTATATTGTTTAATAAGAAAGTTTACAAAAGAAAAAGACAGAATTATAATACCTCAACTGCACAGGAGCACCTATGACACAATAACAAAATAAAACCGCAATACCATAGACAAGAATGTAATATTGTGATTTATCCTGTTATTTCAATACAGCAAACATTGATAACCAATTAGAAGTGTTTGCTGCATTAACCATTGGCAACAGACGCAGTGGAGTTGGAGGGTTGACAGTGTCTCCAAAATCCCACACCGCCCCCTCAGCTCTGCTCACCCCAGTTTGTATATTGTGACAGATAGGGGGCGTTATCACTCCCTTGAACCCTTGTCCGTGACTCCAAACACCAGGTAAAAGTCCAATACTTGACTTTATTAAATTGCCACAGTGCACAAAGCACCCTCTCCTCCACTATACTCATATAAATCAATCTAATAATTACAATAATACAATCCTCCACTCCCAGAAGCGCTTGCCACCCTTCCACCCAGCTCAGCTCACCATCTGGAAGCTCCCATAGTCCTTTTATATTCCCTGACCCGGAAATGTTCCCAATCCCCAGTCCATGTGATGTTGTATCACTTCCGGGTCAAGTAAAAAGTCCTTTTCTTCACCCCGGAAGCATGTCATTCCCCTTGTCCATGTGTGCTTCCGTGGCATAGGGAAAATAACTGTTGTTCCCCCCTGCAGCGTCTCCTAGTGGCCCCCACGGCATCCAGCAGGGCTGCGTATAAAAACTGCAATGCCTATGATGCCCTGCTGGTCTTCGGGGAACCTTCATACTGCAGGGAGGGCTCCACCTGGCGGCCATACACCACAATATATATATTGTCACTCACGAGTGCATAGGGACCAGTTTAAAGACTCAGAACTCATCGCGACAACCCATGCCGAGGGACAGCGGCACACTAACCTTTCTCTTTTTATCTCAGCAGCCAGAACAAGGACTCGCCACCGTAATAAAACATGATGTAAATAAAAGACGCCATACTTCCGGGTTCCGTCTGCACTCCAGTCACGAGATGATGACGTCTATCTCCCATCATCCATCTTACCATTTCTGTTCAATTTCCTGTTACCCTGTATAAATGTTCCCCCATTTGATTGTTACTTTGTCCGTTGTGACCATTTGTTGTATTGTGGAGATATTACTCGCTTTTTGTTGCAGTAAACCGAGGCGGAAACCCCAAAAGTTATACTGTCTCATTTGCTTCCTTCACAGAATATAAATGTGTATATATATATATATATATATATATATATATATATATATATATACAGTGCATCTGGAAAGTATTCACAGCGCATCAATTTTTTCACATTTTGTTATGTTACAGCCTTATTCCAAAATGGATTAAATTTATTTTTTTCCTCAGAATTCTACACACAACACCCCATAATTACAACGTGAAAAATATTTACTTGAGGTTTTTGCAAATTTATTAAAAATAAAAAAAACTGAGAAATCACATGTACATGCAAATGTTCACAGCCTTTGCTCAATACTTTGTTGATGCACTTTTGGCAGCAATTACAGCCTCAAGTCTTTTTGAATATGATGCCACAAGCTTGGCACACCTTTCCTTGGCCAGTTTCGCCCATTCCTTGTTGCAGCACCTCTCAAGCTCCATAAGGTTGGATGGGAATCATCAGTGCACAGCCATTTTAAGATCTCTCCAGAGATGTTCAATCGAATTCAAGTCTGGGCTCTGGCTGGGCCACTCAAGGACATTAACAGAGTTGTCCTGAAGCCACTCCTTTGATATCTTGGCTGTGTGCTTAGGGTTGTTGTCCTGCTGAAAGATGAACCGTCGCCCCAGTCTGAGGTCAAGAGCTCTGGAGCACGTTTTCATCCAGGATGTCTCTGTACATTGCTGCAGTCATCTTTCCCTTTATCCTGACTAGTCTCACAGTTCCTGCCACTGAAAAACAACCCCACAGCATGATGCTGCCACCACCATGCTTCACTCTAGGGATGCTATTGGCCTGTTGATGAGCGGTGCCTGGTTTCCTCCAAACGTGACGCCTGGCATTCACACCAAAGAGTTCAATCTTTGTCTCATCAGACCAGAGGATTTTGTTTCTCATGGTCTGAGAGTCCTTCAGGTGCCTATTGGCAAACTTCAGGTGGGCTGCCTTGTGCCTTTTACTAAGGCTGACTTCCGTCTGGCCACTGTACAATACAGGTCTGTAGTGATGGTTGTCCTTCTGGAAGGACAGCTCTAGGAAGAGTCCTGGTGGTTTCGAACTTCTTCCACTTACGGATGATGGAGGCCACTGTGCTCATTGGGACCTTCAAAGCAGCAGAAATTATTCTGTAACCTTCCCCAGATTTGTGCCTCGAGACAATCCTGTCTCGGAGGTCTACGGACAATTCCTTTGACTTCATGCTTGGTTTGTGCTCTGACATGAGCTGTCAACTGTGGGACCTTATATAGACAAGTGTGTGCCTTTCCAAATCATGTCCAATCAACTGAATTTACCATAGGTGGACTCCAATTAAGCTGCAGAAACATCTCAAGGATGATCAGGGAAACAGGATGCACCTGAGCTCAATTTTGAGCTTCATGGCAAAGGCTATGAATACTTATGTACATGTGATTTCTCAGTTTTATATTTTTAATAAATTTGCAAAAACCTCAAGTAAACTTTTTTCACGTTGTCATTATGGGGTGTTGTGTGTAGAATTCTGAGGAAAAAAATGAATTTAATCCATTTTGGAATAAGGCTGTAACATAACAAAATGTGGAAAAAGTGATGCGCTGTGAATACTTTCCGGATGCACTGTATATATATATATATATATTCATTAGGTGCACAAAAGTAGGTTTACAATTGAGAGTGCTGGAATAATCATAACCTGCATGTCTATTTCCATACAAACAACTGTAAACCTACTTTTGCCGACCCCACAGAGGGTAATATAAACTCAGAGAAAGAGGGTCATGTAGCCAGGAAAGGTGGGCAAACGTAGGTTTACATCTGTCTCACATACCACATGACTTTCTGCCTCTGAGTCTGTTTTACCCTCTAAACCTGAGGGGACTTACAATTTCTTCCAGCCCCTGTTACAAACTAGATGTACCTTCATACCCCCGGACCAGAAGCAAACAGACATCTGGTTATGTACCTGCCAGGCCAGTCATGTGTGCAAAGTCCCCGGGTCGTCATCTGGGCATAAAGATTTGGTGGGGTGGGGTGGGGAAGGGCAAGGAGAAGGGGGACAAAAGATTGGCTTGATGGCTGACTTTCAACAGATCTCAGCTAGGGAGCTGCTCTGCTATGTATGACAACCTTACCCAGAATCAGGTCATCCACGAATAATTTAGCACCAGATTCCCTATGAACGTGCAGTGCAGAAGAGGAATAGGGAGCGGCTACTGATCCGGGCTGCTACCCAGCCCTGTCTTGAATGGCTCTGCGGGGGGAGGGTGGCCACTGGCTATCCCTGGCTCACCAAGGCTCCACGGTGCTAGTTATTGTCATGTTTAGGAGGGGTTCTGACTTAGAGACATTCAGCCATAATCCCAGATGGCAGCTTTGCACCATTGGCTCCTCAACCAAGCACATACTCCAAATGTCTGAACCTGTGGTTCCTCTCATATTGAACATTGCAACAACACCACCATCAGTAGGGTAAACTAACCTGTCTCATAACGGTCTAAACCCAGCTCACATTCCCATTACTGGGTGAACAATCCGACGCTTGGTGAATTCTGCTTCACATTGATAGGAAGAGCCAACATCAAAGGATCAAAAAGCGATGTCGCTATGAATGCTTAGCCGCCGCAAGCCAGTTATCCCTATGGTAACTTTTCTGACACCTCCTGCTTGAAACCCAAAATGCAAGAAGGATTGTGAGGCCCTGCTTTCATGGTCTGTACTCATACTGAAAATCAAGATCAAGTAAGCTTTTGCCCTTCTACTCCACTGGAGATTTCTGACCTCCCTGAGCTCACCTTATGACACCTCCGTTACATTTTGACAGGTGTACCACCCCAGTCAAACTTCCCCCTTGCCACTGTCCCTGGAGTGGGTCACACCCAAGGGTGGCTCAGGTGCTTGACGCCAGAAGGGAGAGCTCCCCTTCCCGGTGGGGTTGAGTAAAAAACTTATTCTACTCCTCTCTTGTCTCTTCACAGTGCTGGACTAGAGTCAATCTCAACGGGTTTACTCGAGTCACTTCTGGAGCTCCAGTGGCACAGAAATATTTTCTAAGTCATCAAACTAATAATATGCAGAAGCATATCAGTTGCAATCAGACTTCTGAGAAAGGTACCAGGGTGCCCTTCTGACTCAGTAGACCAAGGTGAGCCGAAGGCCTGCTGCCAAAGCTGCTGACGCTCCCTTAGAAGAAGAATTTAGACATGGTGTCATGTAGCTATCTTACATGATCTTCTGTCCATTTTTTACATGACCCCATGCTCACTTATGGTACCCTCAGCCCGGCTTCACTTGACATGACCCCCTACCCGCCGGATGGCAGCAATCACAGTGTAATGAGCCCCCGCCAAAGGACAACGGAAGAAATTTCTAAAGGGAGGAAATTCGACCAGGCCTCTCAGTTCTTCCCCTGGGTGAGGGTTGTTTGGGAGCAGCTAGGAGTCCTCAGCCCACTGGGCCAGGCTGGGATGGGCTGGGGTCAAGGCTGAAGTTGGAGCTAGGCTCAGGATTAGAAGAATGGAGGGCCACAGCACTGGTTGCAAGGGCTGATTGGTGGCCACAGGGGGTTATGAGAACGGAGCTGAAAAGGCAAGGTAGGAGGTGCACATTCCCGCATGAGGTGTTTTTAGCTTAAACAGTTACACATTTAAAATGTTGTGTACACAGGAGACAGCAAAGATTCATGAACCCTGTATGGGGAATGAATTTTAAACAATTAGACTAAAGGAGATAAAGTGTACAGCATGTGATTTTGTGATTTAACCAGTCAGTAAAGTTTGGTGCCTGGACTGCGATATGTAGAAGCAGTGGTTTAACCAATTAGTGAAGTCTCATGCATGCGAGCCAGGTGCCTGGACTGCGATACGCAAAATTAGCAGTTTAACCAATCAGTGACGCCTTAGGCTGTGTAAGCAAGGTGCATTGAATGCAAATCAGTTATGAGAGTCAAGTGTATAAAAAAGGGCTGCACCTTTTCCTGCAGTGAGTATGCCTTCTGCTAATCTGGTTGCTGCAGGGATCTCCCTTTTTGCAAACAGAAATAGAAAGAGATGACAAGCTTCCTCATGCCTTGTTCTTTGATGTATTTGTTATTCTTCTTATTATTATTTTGTATCCCAAATTATGATTTTTCTTTTAGGTGATAATGGCTGGTAATTTAACCAATGACCAATGAAAGTCGATATTTAAACAATACTAGAAGACACAGAATGGTGAAAATGTTCGAAAGAAATGCGCTGAACAATTTCATACACCTCCACCAAATTAAAAGGAACACTTTTTAATCAGAGTATAGCATCAAGTCAATGAAACATCTAGGATATTGATCTGGTCAGTTAAGTAGCAGAGATAGTTGTTAATCAGTTTCAGCTGCTTTGGTGTTAATGAAATTAAGAACAGGTGCACTAGAGGGGAATCAATGAGACAACCCCCAAAACAGGAATGGTTTAACAGGTGTAGGCCACTGACATTTTTCCCTCCTCATCTATTCTGACTGTTGTTTCACTCGTTTTGCATTTGGCTACAGTCACTGTCACTACTGGTAGCATGAGGCAATACCTGGACCCTACAGAGGTTGCACAGATAGTCCAACTTCTTCAGGATGGCACATCAATATTTGCGATTGAAAGGTTTTCTGTGTCTCCCATCACAGTCTCAAGGGCATGGAGGAGATTCCAGGAGACAGGCAGTTACTCTAGGAGAGCTGGTCAGGACCGTAGAAGATCCATAACCAATCAGCAGGACCGGTATCTGTTCCTTTGAGCAAGGAGGAACAGGATGAGCACTCCCAGAGCCCTACAAAATGTGTGAACCAACATTTGCGCTGATAGACATATGAGCTGGTCAAAATTCGCTGATTAAAGCACGTCAAAATCATACCGACAAAATCGCACCGACAAAATCGCGAAAGTTTCATTAAATATGAATTACTAGTTTAAAGCATATATAATAATGTTTATTTTAAAAGTCAATATTATGAGACGCGGTATGCCATCAGCACGGCACGCAGATAGTCCTTAAGATCACGCCCTGCATATGTAGGAAGAATTGCAGCAAGGGCGTCCCACTCTCTTGGCCTCTCTCGCGATTTTGTTGTGGCGATTTTGTCGGTGCGCATTTGTCGAAAACCAGTTCGTGGGTTTGTAGCAGCCATTTGTCCGGCCGCTTTTTGTCGGGCGATATGTCTATCACGCTTTGTCGGTGAACAACAAAATGACCTCCATCTGGCCACTGGTGTGAATGTCTCTGACCAGACAATCAGAAACGGACTTCATGAGGATGGCCTGAGGGCTCGACATCCACTTGTGGACTCTGTGCTCACTGCCCGGCACCGTGGAGCTCGTTTGGTATTTGCCATGGAATACCAGAATTGGCAGGTCCACCACTGGTGCCCTGTGCTTTTCACAGATGAGAGCAGATTCACCCTGAGCACATGTGACAGACGTGAAAGGGTCTGGAGAACGTTATGCTGCCTGTAACATCGTTCAGCATGACCAGTTGGTGGTGGGTCAGTGATGGTCTGGGAGGCATATCCATGGAGGGATGCACAGACCTCTACAGTCTAGACAATGGCATCTTGACTGCCATTAGGTATCGGGATGAAATCCTTGGATGCATTGTCTGACCCTGTGCTGGTGCAGTGGGCCCTGGGTTCCTCATGTGGTGAGAGTATGCAGGCAGTTTCTAGAGGATGAAGGAATTGATACCATTGACTGTTGCTCTGCGACATTATGTTTCATTCCATCTGACACCACCAGGTTGCACCTCAAACTGTCCAGGAGTTCAGTGATGCCCTGGTCCAGATCTGGGAGGAGATCCTCCAGGACACAATCCGTTGTCTCATTAAGAGCATGCATACAAGCACGTGGGGGTCATACAAACTACTGAGTATTTTGGATACTCAGGGAAAAAAGAGAAAAGATTAGTATACTCTGCCACTACCTGGCCTGGCATGGAATTACCTTCATTTGAGCCCTTTAGCTGCCTCCCATGTGCACATGTGTGCCCAGAGGGGACCGGGCGGTCTCATGGTCTGGAATCCCTGCAGATTTTATTTTTTTCTCCAGGTGTCTGGAGTATTTTTTTGTTTTTTCTGTCCACCCTGGCCATCGGACCTTACTCTTATTCTATATTAATTAAAGTTGACTTATTTTATTTTCTTACTGTGTCTTTTATTTATCTATTCTTCATTATGTAAAGCACTTTGAGCTACATTTTTTGTATGAAAATGTGCTATATAAATAAATGTTGTTGTTGTTATATATACTGTAGTTATTTTGGTTATGCATACAGTCCAAATTTTGGTATATAGGTTGTTACCAAACATGTGATGCAAAAATTGTGTGTGATACTTAATTAAAAAAAGATGGATGTGGACACGAAACACTCTCCAAATTTTAATCAATTTTATGAATTAAGACTTATGCTTAAGATAACAATCGATTCATGGAATGGATTTTTGTTTTAACATTGACTTTGGTTTTGTCATTTGACTTACGACTTATGTGTATTGAGTAGGCTCTGGAACAGCTTGTCAGTCAATTGTCCAAAGACTTTTGAGCCCCTGAAAATGGGGGAACAATGTATAATAATAACTGTCCTGTCTAAATGGCTAATAAAATGTATTTGTTAAACACCTTAAATTAAAATTACAAGTCTACACTTCCATTAAATCTTAATTGATTCATTTAAAATCCATTATGGTGGCACACAGAGCCAAAATTATGAAAATTGTATCATTGTCCAAATACATATCTACCTAACTGTATGTTTCTAAAGTCAGAATATTAATAGTTTAAGTGACATGATCATTGTGTTAGTGGCAGGATGTGAAATCTTGTAATTTACAGGCTAATATATACTGATCAGCCACAACATTAAAAACAAATGCCATAATAAACCACAAAAAACATATTGTGTAGGTCCTTCTCATGGCACCAAAACAACTCTGACCTGTCAAGCCATAGACTCCACAAGACCTTTGAATGTGTCCAATGGTATCTTGCAACAAGATGCTAGCAGCAGATCTTGTAAATCCTGTACGTGCGTTGACGAGCAGCCTTCATAGGTTGGAATTGTTTTCCAGTACATCCCACAGACACTCAATCAGATTGAAATCTGGGGAATTTGGAGGCCAAGTCAACACCCAGAGCTTTATGTCATGTTCTTCAAAATGTTCCTGAATGAACAATTTTTGCAATGTATCAGGATGGATTATTCTTACGAAAGAGGCTACTGCCGTCGGGGAAATGTTGCAATAAAAAAGTGTACATGGTTTGCTGGTCTGCAACAATCTTTAGGTAGGTGGTACATGTCAAGGTAATATCCACATGAATACCAGGGCTCAAGGTTTTCCTGCAGAACATTGCCCAGAACAATGAATTGCCTCCTTATTGCTTTGAAAAGAAACTAGAATAAATACTCTAAATAAATGTTCATAGATTCAGTGAAAGTGTAAAAGTAGTAATATGTCAGGTGGGTTCTGTCAAAATTTAATCCAAATTTGATTGATGAGATTAAGCCCCACCCCTTTTTAATTGAAGGCCGGAAGTCCCGCCCCCACCAGCCATCTGTTGTTTGTTGACCTTTGATGACCTTTCCGGAAGTCCCCTCCCCACCCACCGGGTGTTTTGTTGACCTTTGATGACCTTGATCCGGGCCCCTGTTGATTGATGACAGGAAGTCCCCACCCCCACCCATCTGTTGTTTGTTGACCTTTGATGACCTTTAGCCCCGGCCATCTGTTTTCCCAGGAAGCTGTCAAGGGTAATTTGATGGATGCCCCCACCCTCCTTGAACCCCACTGGCCCCCTGCTGGGCCACCTGCCCCGAACCATCTCGGTAGGGCAAGTCCAGACATGCCCAAGGGCTGCCTAGGCCCCCCGCCCCTTGAACCCATCACC
>NW_024384809.1:0-35000 GCF_016835505.1 Polypterus senegalus
AAAAATTTTTTGCAAAAAAAATTCCAAAACCAAAATTTTTGCTTAAAAAAATTTTGAAAAATGTCTTGAAATTCTTGTGCAACAAAAGTCTAAAGGTAAAATTTTAAAACAGCATTAAAAAAAGAAGGACCCCCGATTTCCCGGCAGATGAAGGGCAGGTTCCTGGTTCTTCTCTTCATTCTTCCCTTTTTGCCGGTGTGTATTAATAAAATTTTTTTTACAACTTTTTATTCTCTGCTTCAGCCCGGGTGACACTAGAAAAAGTGCCCACATATGTTTACCATACAGACCAACTATTAAAAAATTTAAAGAAGTCACAAGACTTGACATTGACCAAATATGACGTTGAGAACTCATGCTTGGACAGAAGGCCAGGCTCAGAATCAAACATTGGTACCTTGTGAGGGGAGTGACCATGTGTGAACCACCACTGCAAAATCATCAAATCAGGTTGTCTTTTTTTTTATACAAAACCAAACCCTTTCCTTTCCAACCCCACCTACACATACAGTCACTTTTTCTAAATTAGAAAAAAAACAGAATCTTACTAGATTCAGTGTTGATTGGTTTTGAATATAAAAATCTTTTTTTTTTTTTTCTGCACAGATTGTCTCCCTACAAATTCTTAAAAGATTTGTTATTAGGAACCACAAGAAAGGACTTCCCAGAGGGGCCCTTTATATAGGGAAAAAAGGTCTGAATAAAAGTTTTTTACTGAAAAAAAACAAAAAATCACAAGGCTGACAAAAAAGAAAACAAAAATATTATCAATCTTTGGTTATGTCACAAAATGAGATTTTACAAAGCTCAAAAAAATAAAAACCCAAAAGTTATAAAAAACCCCCAAAAAAAGCCTTTAATTTTTAAATCTACTGTTTTGGGGTAATATATACGTAGCCCATTACAAAACTTAACTGACTGAAATCAAAAAAAAAAATCATTTTCCACATTAAGCAACATGAATTTTGCATCATACAATGTTGGGGTAATACTACTTTGTGATTCCAAAAAGCCTTTTTAACTAAATTTTTTAAAAAACGTTTTAAATTTTTTTCAACTCAAAACAACGAAAGGCCCCATTTTAATTCTAATCATCCCCAAGGCAAAGCGTCTGGGTTTCCTGTTTAAAAAGGGTCTTTGGGAATAATTCTGTAAAGTTAAGTAAAATCTAGATTTAATTGACTGCAAAAAAATGAAAACCGTTTCAATAAAAGAAACTATAATTTAAACTCTTTTTAACAGTTACAAAAAATGTGACAATCTGAAAAATAATGGCAGTTAATTATTAAACATCTATCAAATTTGGAACCCAAAACCTTAAAAACCTTGGTGATAGGGTGATTCCTTTTTTTGGAAAAAAAAACAGTTACAACTTCACCCTTCATTCAAAAAAAGTTCCTGTTTTAAATTTTTGCCCTCTGGGATATTTATTCTTCTTGTTTGTATGGCTTTCACATCAGGGCCTTACATATTAGAAGCAGTTTTTTCCTCCCTGCTGCTTTTGGCACTTTGGTGACAAGCTATTTCCCTTTTTGGGTTTATTTTTGGGCAAATCTGTGGTGAAACATTGTGGTACTCAGGGGAAATTTAATTACAGTTCTTCGTTTTAAAACAATTCCCAAAAAGGTTTGACGATCATTTGGAAAAGCCTCCTCATGACTCAATAATTTCCCAAACCCCGGCTTTGTGCACTCTGAAAAAAAGCTATCTTACATTTTTTTCCTCTCACAAAAATTAATGTTGCAAGTCTCTGATAGCTTTCCTTACACCCTTATGGAATTAAACTAAAAATACACATAAAATTCAGTGATAAATTTTGGTCACTTAACAGTCTTAGTGTTTTCCATTAGATGTTGTAAAAAACCCCATATTTCTTTTGGATGTAAATATTTCCCTAAAAGGTTCGGCCCCCGCTTAAAATGAATTTTTGGAGTAAAACCTGACATTTTCCCCGGAAAAATGGATTATTTTTAATATTTAAAAGGCTGTTTTTTTGTTGGCAATTAACAATGGACCTTTTTCCCACTTTGACCTACACTGTTTAAATGGCCCAGTTCTTCCCACTCTGTGCAGTGGTTAACTGAACCCAAAATTTTACAAAAACTTTATTTATGAGGTCTTGGGCGGAATTATACCAAATTATAAAAAGGATTTTTAGGCTTTATTATTCTTTGTTCTGAGTAACGTTTGGGTTTTAAAAAAAAATTTAAACCTTTTTGATTCTTTAATCTTTCTCAGTTTAAAAAAGGGAAACAAAACGAAAAACCTGGATCTGGTTTTAATTTTTTTTATCTGTTTAACAGATAAAAAACAGAGTTTTTTTTCTATCACATTTTATAACGGGAACTTCCATATCTCCATATATTTAAATATTTGAATCAGGCTTGTTTTGCACAATAAACTCCACTACTGAAAGAGTTCTCCATGCTTTTTTGAATGCTTTTTAATCCACCCCCTTAGCGGGGAACTGAGAGTTTTTCGTTTTTTTAAAACTTGTTCTAACACATTAGACTCTGTTGCTCCATTTAAGGTCAAGTGCTCAAAATCAAAACCCCTTGCAGGGGTTTAAAATGTGCTACTCATTTACCCTCGGGGGGCATTGGGGCGGCAGAGCCTAAGTGGAAAAAGACAAGCATCAGGTGACTTGATATCTTAATGGCCCCCGAATTTATTTAACAATTTTTTTTAACCTATTAAGACTATTTGTAATTCTTCTGTACTACAGTATATCTCATGACAAGTCATCAAAGTCTCAAAAAATTTTCTCAGATGTTTTTTTCAAAAAAAATTTGACATTAGATCAACATTAACCTTCTGCTAATAAACTTTCTTCCCCCCAACATGCTCCCCTGTTTTAAATAGTTTGAGATAATTATTATCTTAAACACACAACAGCTGGCACATAATGTTCCCCCATATTCTTAAAGATGTTTTTTATGTGGGGTTTAGTCTAGTGTTTTTATTTAAATAGTCATCTTATCACTGGTTCAGTCCCCGCCTATTTTAAACATGCTGTTGACCAATCTTAATTGGTTTCTAAAACCCCGGTGAAGGTTGTCTTGCTATTTGGTTTGTTTTTTTTGGAACATTTTTTGGTTTTAAACACATTCAGCACTTTTAAAAGTTTTTGATCTTCTTTAGTAGAATGCTGTTATCTTTGCTTTAAAATCTAATTGCAAACTGGATATATTTCCCGACACCCTCATTGTTCCTTTTTGCAGTACTTGGGCATCAAGGGGAAATGCTTTGGAATAATTCAGGTTGTACCTAACAACAGAGGTGTTTCAGTCAGCCCGGGGAATTTATCCTCCCCTTCTGGTCCTCTCTTCTGTCAGGTCCCCCAAAAATCTATATCCCTTTGGGCCCTTTTTTCATGACATTAATTTTGTTTAGACTTGGAATAAGTTAAATATTGCTGGAAGTCGCTTGTGTGGTTTTAAAACACCCTTAAAAACCAACAGCAATTTTTTTAGTAGGTTTAGGTCTGACCCCTCTTATCTGCCCAGGTTGTCCCTCAGGAATTGTTCCCGGGCCCCTTTTATCCGTCTTGGTGTGATTATTGACTGTGGTTTCGGTTTCATTGTTAGCCTTGTATGCAGATTTATTTGGGTTTATGCAAACTACCTCCCCTCATTTGTTTTCCTGTTTGACTGACAAAAAAACTATTTGTCTGAAAACTTTCTCAGACCTGCTCGGTAACGATAAAATTGAGGCTTTAACTTTGGGAAAATTTCCCTGTTTTAGTAAAAATCCTGGGCTTTTTACACCTTTGTCACGGGTTAAAAAACTTGGGGTTATCCCCGATTCCCCCCTTTTTCCTTTTATCCACTTTATATTACCAAGGATTCTTTTTTCCCTCTAAAACAAATTTCAGGTTGTGTCCATTTTCTCTCTGATATTGCAACTGAATGCTTATGCATGCTTTTGTCACCTTCAACTTGACCATTTTCAACACAATGTTGTTTGGTATCTACGAACCTAAACAAGCTACAATATATACAAAAAATTTGTGAAAGGTGGTTACCCTTTAAAACCTGCACATATTACTCCTAAAATTACATTGGCTATGTGTCCCCTTTTTGTTCAATATAAATATTTACTTTTTTTGACTTTAAGGCTCTTAATTTTCAGTCCCTCTTTACATTCTTATTCATTATGTCCATATACTCCATCCTCCTTTGTTCTTTTAACTTTAACCCAGTCCACTGTGCAGATTGTGTACTATGGGTGACAGGGTTTTTTAGTGTTTTGGGCCACACTAGGGAAATCACCCTTTTTCAAACTTTTTTTCCTGTACCTCACTTTCTTTTTTTAAACCCAAACTTAAATGTATTTTTTTAATACTGCTTTTATTCACCTTTTAATGGTGTTTGTATATTGGACTGTTTGATGTTATAAATATTTAATGTACATTTTCCCTTTGGGGGCCCTGAAGGTGCAAAATTATTATTATTATTATTCATGCTCCCCCAAGGATATCTTTTATTAAAAAAAAAAATTTGGAAGGCTTAGAAGGGATTCGTTTTCAGGAACCTTTAACACCCCCTGCGGACAAGGCGTAAGAAAAAAGGACGCCTGCGGGGCCTTTAAATATCGACATCAGTGCAACAAACAGAACACACAATTTTCGGCAACAGCAGCAGAAAGACCGCTGTCGACCGCATGTCCTTTAAAGCGTGCGTTCAGCCCCCCCTTCACTACTGCGGCGGGAAAGTGGCTGGCCACGGGGTTTTGGGTGGCGGGAGGGGGGGCCCAGCCCGGGTTTAAAAAATTGTATATTTCATTCACTCCCCCAAATGATGCCCCGGATTCCCCAAAAAGAAACATTTTCCAAAAATTAATAAAATTTCCAAAAAAGACATAAAACATGAATTTTCTCAGTCTAAAACAAACAAAAAAAAAACCTGGTTGTGTGGTTTGGACCTTGCCTGTGCTCACAAAATCCCAGCCTCTGACAACCCTTTTGGAATTTTCCCCTTGGGATGTATCTATCTATTAAAAACATTCTGCAAAATAATCTTGGCATTTTTTTTGATAGTGCCCTCAAATTCGACAAACAATTTAACTATGTTACTAAACCCTTTTCTACCCTTAACTCATTTAAAAAACTGATTCATGCCCTTTTTTTGTCTCCCGACCACTGGCCCCCCTGGGTTCCTTTTGTCTCTTGCTCCCTTTCAAGTAGTTCAACACTGTGACCAGGCTCTAACTGGCCTCATAATCATCCACACAATTTTTGCCTCTCTTCCCCGGATTCCCGTTCACTAAAATTGATTTTAATCTTATTGTTGTTTTTAAAAACTTATCTTAACTGAAAATATTCTTTCAACCTATGCAAAAAAATGGGGCGTTTTTTTAGTTCAATTCTGAATTCAATTTAAGGGGCAGAAAAAAATTTTGGGCTCCATGTTTTTGGTTGAAGATGCCACCTGTTTAGGGAAATTTCTTTCTCCCCGCATTGCATACAACAAAAAGAGGGAGACTCCCAAAATAATGTTTTCTCCCCTTTTAAAATTAAAAAAGGAAGAGATTTAACTTGTTTTTCCATTCCTCATTCTATTTTCTGGTCTGCTTAATTCAACCCTTTTCCCATGTATTTATCTATTAAGTGTTTCCCCCCTTTTTGCTTGCCTTTCTTTCCCACAAATGAAGCTAAAAAAAAACTAAATAATTGGGGGCTGTGTCCTAAAGGGGGCTAAGGCCTGCTGTGGATCATAAAAACTTACTTCACCTGTTTTAGTTCTAAAAATAGGAAACAATTGTCTTCAGCTAAATAAGAAAAATAAAATACATGTTAAAAAATTATCATATGAGCAAAACATTTCACCAAAAATTTTGCTTTAAAAAATCTGAAAATATCTTCATTGTCTGAATGCTCAAAAAGGAGCACAATATCAAATTCCAATGTGTTTAAACAAATTTTGAAATGGAGGGGAAAATAGAACTGGATATATTTTTTTTTCTCCCATTGTATTAAAATATAACCTTGATGGAATCTGGCTGTAGTTTTTTGCCCTAATTTTTCTTAATAGCTGCACAGTAGCAACCTAAGATTAGGTGTAATAATCATTTCAAAAAAGTATGTAAAAAAAGATTGAATCCAAAATAGTAAAATCAGTCTAAGAACTACTTTTCTATAGAACAAAGATGACATTAGGCAATTTGCTGCTTGTCTGGTGAAGTATTCACATTTCTTATACAGGGTGCAAGTCCATCTCATCTAATGCAACACATAAGAGGGATAAACTATGGAAAAAAGAATGATTTCAGCTACAAGCCTTTGTAGTGTGTCAACATCTGCATTTTGGGTTTTGGACATGCAAGTAAGATTTACTGTACTCTTACAGGGACAATACTACTACTGCAACTACAACAAGTACTCTCAATGTACCAGGGTTAAAGGTTTATTAAAACATGGAACCTGCATCCATAAACAAATTTTAAAAATTTGTTACTTCTTACCACATAAAGAATGATTGTTTAGTATACCCTATGCAAAAAACCCAAATAATGATTATCTTCTGTTAAGGTTTTCTTTTCACATTTTCATTTCAAACTAGTCTTAGTAAGTAAAGCATACATTTGTTCACCTCTTGCAAGACCATAAAGATTTTTGAGGTCACTTTGTTTTAAATTTTCTATTAATGCCATGTTATCACTCAGTGTCACAACACTTGCTTAGACCAGGATTAAAGAAATCTCTGGCTAAAGAAAGCTCATAAAGTTTTCCTGTGAGTACAATTCCTGCTATGCTGTCAAGTTGTAAGAGTTGCATGAAGAACAGAATATAACAGCACCATTCATCAGCACTACCCCCCTGAGACATGGACTCTAGGTAAACAGTTTACTTATTTTCACACACCTTAAGATTAAGAGGTTTATGAGTTGGGTTCATACTTTAAAGGCCCATCTCTTGCTAACAGTGTGCCAAAAAGGGCATTTTCAAAAAACCCTAAAAACACTGATTGAAGCAATAGGAGTAGAACTTTAACTTGCCAAATGAGACTCAAGGCAATTCTTCCTCATTATTTCATTTTTCAGGCCTTAACAAGGGGATGATACTCGCAATTTAAAAAAAAGTTTACACAGCAAGTATATGCTCATTCATTTTATGTCAACCTCTATACCAGCTCTTTTTTTTCTATTATAGCTAAAGAGAAAGTTGAAATAAAAATCTTCTAACAATAACCTAACAATGGATACAGGCTTAGTCTATGGAAAGCACGTCAAATTAAGTCAGTTATCATACAAATTAAATACTGACTCATATATGGTTCTTACTTTAAGATACTGAAAAGGAATCAAAAGGAATCCTAACGTACTGTAGACATACTTGCCCCCCCCTGATTTTTCTCTGACATTGTTAATTTTGGCGTTAAAGCGTTTTCAGGTATCTATTTCCCAAAATCTAATATTAGATAAATGGTACCTGAGTAATACATACTTTTATTTGCACCTTTATTAATGGAGCAAGGTTTTATAACACCAAATGCCACTGTATGAAAATGTAATTGCCCTCTTACATAATAACATGCCCTCATCTGTCTATAGGACACTCTACACCAGGGTGTCAAACTCCGGTCCCAAGGCTCAGGGTTTTATTCTAACCATCTTCTTAATTGGGGACCAGTTTTGCTGCTAAGACTTCTTTTTATTTAACTTGACTCAGGCCCTTTAGTTGGTTTTCTTTTCCTTAATTAGCAATGAAAAAATAATGGGGCACAAAACAAGCAAAATCACACTATCTGAAAATAAAAAAGGTGAAGGTCTCAGTAAGGTTGATCTCTCAACTCACCAAAACACTGCCGATGTTCTTATGAAAAACAGAAAATCAGTTTTGGAAATGTCAGCTACTTTACAGGCGAGGCAACAACAAGCCGTGGAATTAAATGGCTTCTCATTAAGAAACTGGTTTTGAGTTTGAAGCCCCAGTTTAGCTGTTCATCTTCCTTGTTTCACATGTCATTTCTGTTTGACTGCCATTTAATAGAAGCGAATGGATTCAGAGGACTGAATCCTTCTAACAAGGCTATTAAAAAGTGAATTAGCAGTGAAAACAGGTCACTGATTAGGAAAAGGGTCTGAATGAAAACCTGTAGCCACTATGGCCCTCCAGGCCTGGAGTTCGACACCAGTGCTCTACACCAAAGGACTTGGGCATTATCCAAGTGCTTCCTGACAAATGAGAGGTGAGCATTTAGGTTCTTCTTGATAAGCAGTGGTTTTCACCTTATTGCTATCCACTGAAGGTTATTTTATGATTGTCTGTCATAAACAGTGGTCTTTCCCAAGTCAAGTGAAACATGCAGTTCTTTGGGTTTATTTTAGGATTCTTTGTGACATCTTGAGTGATTTTATGCTGTACTCTTTGACTAATTGGCAGCCCAATTGACTGTGTCTCCCATAAGAGCCAAGTGTGACGGGGAGAGAAGTGTGTGTAGTTCAACAGGTTGCCCGGCATGCCATGTTAAGAGCAGCAGGGAACTGAGCCAGGATATGAAGGTTGACTGCACCTAGCGGTCTGAGTCTTCTCTTGCAAGATCCAAACAGGATAAAGGGAGGAGGCGTTAGTTTAAGGCCTTGTTCACACGGGCGTTAAAATCGAAGCTTTTTTTGTCAGAGTCCGCCGGTAAGCGGATCAGCGCCGAGTGTTTTCTACACGTAGGAGTCAATGAGAGTGTTCACCACGGGCTTTGGTGAGCGGCGTTTGTCCGGCTGGCGCTTTATACAGCATCAAAAACGTTGCATGCAGCTTTTCTTGGCGTTCAAAACCCAAGCGAGCGCAAAGGCTGCTTCTAGTTCGTTTTCTTGGCGTTTATTTTACTTTGGAGGAGTGGGGGTGGGGGTGGCATTTCAGTGCATAACACGGTGCTTAACACCGACTACTGTTTCCTTACCTCAAAGTGACAAGTAGTCTCTCCGGGCTAACACCAAGTCGCGCATATCGGTTGATCGGCGTAATGTGGCATTGCACCAGCTGCAGCAGACAATCAAAAGTGGAAACCAACATCCGACAGTAATTTAAAAAAACTTGACGGAAATTTTCACATTTCTTCATAAAGCACAAAAACTTCCTTTAACCCGGACGTTGTGCAGTCAGAGGATGAACCCAGTAACGGCGATTTTTCTCTCCCTACGCATGGTATTTTTAAAACAAGAAGATTAATATCTAACATAGCGAAATGGTCCATACTGAAAGGAGGCACCTCAAATAAAAGCGACAAGGGCTTTCATATCCAGTTCCCGACACTGCCTCCACAGGTTAACACACAAACTACAATTTGGGCTGCAGGCTGGCGTTAGACAGAGACAAACGAACGCTGGTGTAGAAGTCAATCGATAGCCACCACAAAATGCAACATAAACGTCTAGGACGTTCAGAGCGAGTTCGTTTATCCAAAAACTTAACGCCCGTGTGAACAAGGCCTAAAAGGGCAGTATTTAGGGTTTTGTGGACTGTCTCTGGCTTTAAAGCTCAATGTTTTTAATTGATTTATTTATTGGATTGTTTTTAACATCCACAGACACTTCATTTTATGGATTATTTATTTGTTTCTTAAAGATTTCCACTGAACTTTTGAACACAGTTCTGATTTGTTGGATTTTATTAAAAGCACTGGAGCACTTATGTATCTACCCCTGTCAATCTCTCACCAGCCTGGCAGCCCTCAAATTATATTTTTAATCTTTTTTATTGGTAGACAGAATAACACAGAGCGACTTATTTGAAAACTATAACATTCTTTAGGAGATGGTCAAAATGACCCTTTAGCATATCTCAGGCCTTAGTCAATCCTCAATCAAACAAAACCATGATGAACCAGAATGATGTTCTTGTGGCTAAATGTACCTGAAATTCAAAAAAGTATTATGGACTAACTAAAAGCAGGATGACAAAGAACCTAAATTGGAGATGAAAGCTGCATTAGTGTACTGTTGTATCTGTCCTGGTGTCTATATAAACTCAAGGAACTCCAGTTTCTGTATTATTTTGCCTGTAGAAGGGGCCTGAGTTGTCTGGAGGAGTGGGGGCATTTCAGTGCATAACCCCGGTGTAAGTGCACACTCGACTACTGTTTCCTTACCTCAAAGAGAGTGTGCGCTTACACCGGGGTTATGCACTGACAGTTAGTCTGGAGGAAACTCTATTCTCTCAAATGTAAATTAACTAGCACAAAAAAAATTACATTAATGTCATAAAGACTGTGCTTCATGCGAGATAAGGGGGATATGGCTGTAAAGGAGAACATAGATAAAAGAAATCTGCAGATTTTATAAAACCTAAGTAATAATGATGTAGACTTTGTATGTGTTTAGTGGTCAAGGATAAGGAGAGTGGACCCTGTTACTGACTACATTTCTTGAGTCAAGAATTACTAGCAGTACTGTTGGGTTTAAGAAAGCAACAATGCAAAAAACACAGTTTACATTTTTATGAATGTCACAAAGCCCACTTAATACTTAAGTTTACAACCATGGCAAACTTCAAAATTTAGTTGTTAAGCTTATTAAAATAGCTATAAACAAATACACAAACACCTAAATTCACATGCTCTAACAGCTTAAAAAAGTAACAGTTGTGATGGATGTCCGGCAAGAGTTGCCGGCCCTCACCCCCATGTCGCCAGGAGGAGCTCTCCCGACAGCATGGACGTGCCCCGAGTTCCAGCAGGGCCTCATGGACTTTGTAGTTTTATACACAGCCCTGCTGGATACCTTGGGGACCACAAGGAGTCGCTGTAGCGAGGCTCGAAGACTCTTATGTGCCCTATAACCTGGAAGTGCGTCCTGGTCACGTGAATGGGAGGAATGACGTACTTCCAGGTTGAAGAGAAAGACTTTTACCCTGACCCGGAAGTGATAAGGACTTGTGGACTGTGGGGCAGCAACACCTCCGGGTCATGGGGTATTAAAGGACTCTGGGAAAGCCCAGACACTGAGCTGAGTTGGGAGGCAGGGTGGCTAAAGCGTCTGGGAGTGGAGGATTGGTTTATTTGTGATTTGATTTATGGTTTATTGTTATTGGAGAATTGTGGAGAGGAGCGTGCCTTGTGCACTTATTATAATAAATAATAATTATTTGGACTTTTATCTGGTGTCGGACGTGGTGTCTGAGGGTACAAGGGTGCAAGAAAGCCCTAATCTGTCACACAGTGTATGCTAACATAGAAAATAGTTTCTTTTATTTATTTTATATTGAAGTATTTTTCAAGCACACAAAACAATAACTAAAATCACTTTAATCAAAATATCAGTCAATCACAGAATGATTTAAGTTTCATTAATCTGACACAACACTACAATCTCCACACTTATACAATGCAAAAGCCAAATTAATAATGAAAAGCCCATTACAGTATATTATACTTCCTCATATTGATTGATTGAAGCAACAAAAGTTAAACAAAAACATCATCAGCCCAGCAGACCTATTTTAGAAAAACAATACTGAATATGGGCGGCACGGTGGCACAGTGGTAGTGCTGCTGCCTCGCAGATAGGAAACCCGGGTTCGTTTCCCGGGTCCTCCCTACGTGGAGTTTGCATGTTCTCCCCGTGTTTGGGTGGGTTTCCTCCGGGTACTCCGGTTTCCTCCCACAGTCCAAAGACATGCAGGTTAGGTGGATTGGCGATTCTAAATTGTCGTGTGTGCTTGGTGTGTGGGTGTGGGTGTCCTGTGGTGGGTTGGCACCCTGCTTGGGATTGGTTCCTGCCCTGTGCCCTGTGTTGGCTGGGATTGGCTCCAGCAGACCCCGTGACCCTGTGTTGGATTCAGCGGGTTGGAAAATGGATGGATGGATAATGAATATTTACCAAATTCTAAAGAAGCTCTGCACAGCTCCACACAGATAAAAATATAATTTTTCTCAGTTTTTTTACGTAATATAAGACATCATGTTTCATTGTGTTATGGAGGGTGCATTAGGATTCTTTTAGTTGAGCAAAATAACTTGAAACAACAGAAATGTAGCATAAGAAATCACAGTAAGTTAATTTCTACTGTAGATAGTGAAACTTGGAGTTTCTATGTAAAACAGTTCATTCAGTTCCTTTTGGAGTAATCCTCCTGCACCATTAAAATCATCGGAAAATATCAACAAATAATGCATATTAAAGAAAAATATTTTACAGCCACAAGAACAACAACATGAATAACAAAAGGCAGAAAAGCTACTTGTTGGATATTACTCTATAAATGTAGAGATAAAACTCAATCTTTTGTTTCTCACTACTATGAGTAAAAGTAATAGAAGTACTGCTACATGTACATGGTACAGTGAAATTCTTATCTGCATGTCCAGCCATCATGCAACACACCACTACTCCATGACAACATGATAAACAAGAATGAAAGAAATTAGGTCTGCAACAACTAATCAATGTCATCGATAACAACAGTTGCCAAAGACTAGATAGTTAATACTTCATTGATCAAGGGTAACCCCAATCACATTTTGAGATCTGGAGATGCAGTAGAGTGTTAATATGATGGAAGGTAAAAGGCCAAAGAACTCAAACGTATAAAGAAATCCGCCTCTTGCAAGATCTTTAAAAATGACCTCATTCTGTACAGGAGCATGAACACCTAAGAGGAAAATGCATGAGCGCAAATGGTGATAACTAGGGATAATTCAGCAGCACTCTCATTGTCACCTTCTTCCATTTTCTCTAGCAGCTCAAAATCCTTCTAAGAAAATGCAGAATCTGTGTCATTGACAATATGCAAAACCTTGTTTATATTCATTTTGATTATAGTGATGGCCAGAATTTGATGCTGTACTCTAAAGATAAAAAAAGGCTTGAAACAACTGACAGTCAGTTCATCTTTCACTCCTTTCTGCCAAGCATGTAAAATCATAAATACACTCTAGGCAAGATTTGATCGCGATCAACAGTGGTTTCAGCCCACTACCCTTTGATATAATCAACTGCCTTGAGAGTGTTACGCTTGAACTTAAAAGTTATTGACAAAACTTGTTGCTATGCATTTTTTGCCAAATGTAACTGTACAGCAAACCTGTACTATTTGTTATGAAGTAGAACATTGTGCAAAGAATACACCTCCATCATTTTTGAATAAAAGCTTATACTTTTGCACAAATATTGACTTTTTTTTAAATCCCCAAATAACTGAAAGAATAATCAACCTACTAATTGATAAGTAAAATAGTTCTTAGTTGTAGCCAAAACAAGAATATGTAGCTTTACTTTATACCAGCTATTTTGGAAACTGCTCCATATACTGCTATGCTATTTACTAGATACGGCTATTACTGCTAGTGGACTGTTTCAAGTCTTTTTGGGGCTCTTTGCAATATATCTTTGAATAAGCCACTAAGCTCTTACCTCTGTGTTGAATGGAAGCAACCCAAATGGCCAAGAAGTTCTGATTACTACCATTAGATGGCAATGTTTAAGGACTTTGTGTGAACAATCCTGACATTTTATTGATACATACTGCAAGCAGTGGCTTGCTGTTAGAAACTGACTAACTGACTCACCCCTTACTGATTGCACTGAAGGTACAATAACTTCAACTTTGTATTCATGCCAGATAATTGAAATCTTACCGCTGTCGATATCGGTCTATTTTGGAAGATTATGCAGTGCTGTGGATAGTTTGGATCAGTCCTATTGTGGGCAGCATCTGCAGTGGCTGAATAACCCAATCCTGGCTTGGTAATCTTTCCTGCAGGTGCTTGGACACAGGCTGAATTGTGTATCAGTGGAGTGAAGTTGGAGTCTCTGCTTTCTGAGTTGGCTTGTGTCATCCAGCTTTTGATTCCTTGCCCCTCTTGATTCCTTCTTAAAAAGCATGTTGCCCACCACCCTGGTCATCTGCAAAGAGTCCCAGCTCATGGGATCAATGCCAGCATGTTTCACTTCATATTTGCAGTCATCTTAATAGTGCACTGTTGGTCAGCCTGTCCGGCGGTGTGCAATGGCCAGCTCACCACACATCAATACCTTTTGCTATGGAGCCATCTTTCTTTTGGTGCACATGTCCTAGCCATCTTACCAGAGGTGATGTTTTTGGTTAAGGGTTGAAAAAAAGTATAAATATTTTCATAGGATTGCCAACATCAGAGTTGATTAGAGATATCCATCCATTCATTGGCTAAATCGTTTCTCTATTTCATTGTTGTGGAGAATCAGTGTTAAAAATACAGTAGCAGAGTATTGGCAAGACAGGAGTCAACTCTTGAAGGAGGGCCATCTCTTCTTTGGGTACACTCATGGATATACCCACACTCACACTGGGCCAATTCAATGTTCACAACTAGTCTAATATTGATTATAAAATCAGAGTTTGCTGCAAGAAGCTCCTGCAATCAGCATCACAAAATGCCATCACTTAAAACAAATCCATGAATAGCATTAAGATTCTGAATGCAGCATTTACAAAAGTAATGCAGATGTGGCTTATACTACAAAAATAATATTAATCGATGATAAAAAAATTTCTAACCTTGGAAAATTAAACCCTATTTTTGTGCTCCTACTTGAAATGTAATCAAATAAAATCTTTCTCTGCATGTTTAAGTGACCAGGCTCTCAGGACTTCTTCATATGTTCAATTAAACACAGATGACATCAACGGGCCGAGCAAAAAGAAAAGGGAAACCAATGCTTCAATCATTTCAAGGTACAATTTTGTGACCAGCAGGAAACAGCTAATTTAAGTACAGCAAATTATGCTACAGGGAGCAATTAACAATTAAAACCTGGACTTTAATTAACCAACTCATATTGCAGTATCTCTTGTTATTATTTAATACTAAGGAGGATATTAAAAAGCAATTCAGCCATACGTGACCAATCTCCAATTATTGCACGCTATACATGGCCAGAGGGGGTTTCCAAGCTTCACTATGTTATCAAATTCCCTGATTAAAGCCAAGCAAACTGTTGCATATATGCAATAACATTTGGGTATTTAAGTGAATGACTAAAAACCGAAGCTGCCACTGCTTTAATGGATATAAAAAGAATGCACTTAACTCACTGCTCATTAGCACAGTCACTGTGAACCTTAAAGACAACATCAAGAACTTAAAAGGAAAAACAATACTCTGCATCAGCATTTAGATTAATGGGGTAAATGTGAGCTTTCCAGTCAGTGTAAAGTCAAAAGATCAGCAATACATCAAATCCAATTGCAAGACTGACTTTATTGGAATAAAGACAAATTTAAAATTCATGGGGGAAATCGATAAAATCCAATATGTTTTCTTCTCTATTTATTAGAACAATGGCTTTTGTTTTCTCGCCCTTTCCATGTCTCTGCAGCAGCAGTATCCCAGTCATTTTATTGACACCTGTAAGGCCACAATTCAACAATGTTTAGGTGATTCAACTCTTAACGTTTTAATTTAAAGAAGAAAACTAAAATAAAAACTACTTCAATCACCTGAGTGCAAAATCTTGTTTAGTTAACTACAGCCAGTGATTCATTTTGCTTTGAAATATGACACTCTGATAAATGTGTACATAGACCACTATCCAAAAAGGCTTGTATTATCACTAAGATGTAGATTAAAAATTGAAATGGCCCTTAATGTTCGCTTATAATTATTTTCAATATTCAGAAATAGATACTTAAAACAAATATAAAACATATTAAAGGTGCTATTAAAGACATACTTTATATATGAATTGCAAATTAACAATCAAGTCTACCTTTGGGATGCAGCATTGAAGTACATGTACTGTATACAATAAATGTGTAAATAATGGAAGCTACTAGTCAAAATGTGAACAGAAACATAGGACTGAAAAAAATATATAAGCACCAGCAATTTGAGGCTCTTAATGTATGCTGACAGGAAATTTTGCAACACATTACATATAAAAAAAATATTTTAAAAAAAATTCTACATTTCCCAAGTCTTGCACACTATACACTTAAGAAAATGTATATTTCACAAATGCACTGAGGGCATGCACTGTCAACAGGCCAAGAGTTAGTGATTTTCAAAAATTTTAAATTACTTTAAAAAGATACCACAAGGAGTATAACAGAAGTAGCAAAGTATTGTACATTTAATAGTAAAGAAAGATATAACAACACTAACCCTAAATAGGAAAACTAGACTAAACACCCATTCTATTTTCAAAGACTCTTCACTTAAAACTAGCATAAAAGTGACACACTTATTGTGATTGACCAATTCTCAAAAGATTTTCTGTCAACTGAATGTTCACAATAATTATTTTATATTAAGCAAGTGTCATTTACATGACAGTTTCAACATGCCAATTTATGTTTTTTCCTATTTTTGTTCCAGTAGACCTGCCTTGAAGAAAACCCTAATGAAAATGCAGCACTAGCAATACATCACCTTCTAATTACAGAACAGTTATTAATGACAGATAAGGGATTGTGAGCACTGTAAATCACTATGCAAAAGAGCCAAGCTTTCAGCAAATAAAATCTAAAATAAATGCCACCAAAAAAAAAGTACTCAACATCATTAAGTTGTGACAAGGCTGATAATTTAAGCCTTGAACCTCATTTTACACCTTAAGGATGTGGCAACTTATTCTCCTGTCTTTATTTTGCTGGACTTTATAGCTATGTATGACCATTCAAATCGCTAAAGGTTTCCCATTGCGGGGAAATTCAATAAACCAGGTACTCAAAGAAATTCACACAACAACATTAAAACGATAAACCAAGTAATCAATACCATGTATCATAGAAAACATTTGCTATAACTATACTAAGTAACCCTGATTATTAAGACACTTGACATTTAAGATCTTTACAGATTCTAAACATGCGTAAGGAAAATGGACTACTGGATACTCCCTGCATTGTGGGGTTTCAGAATCTGCTAATTAAAAACAGGGAAAATCAGGATACTGCTGATACTAAAAAAAAAACACTTTTCAATAATAAAAACAGCCTGTTTGTACCTAACCCCCATTACCTGAGGAATGTATCATTTTAGTAAACACTTTTGAGTCACTGAGTGGAGCACACACTTGATCTTCCTTAAGGAGTAAAAGCAAAACACCACAACTGATACTCCACTGTTCAGATATTTATATAAAGCCACAAGTGGGCCCTAAATTTGCTATTCATATTTTCAGTTTTTCAACAGTAAAGAAGCGATGGCTGTTGGGATAAAAACAACAGACACCAAGATCAATTAGCCACCAATATCTTATGTGCTTCTGCTCCCACACCAGTTTGTCATGAGATTAATTTCACCTTTGATCCCAAGCTCTCTACCAAATGAAGGTGCTATGCTGCACCATACTACATGCCAAAGCAGCTAGTAGCTCCAATCAATGAGCAAATAAATCCTTGTTTCCTTTCTCACACTATTTCTGCTGTCGAGTTTACAACAAAATAAATGAAAAAGACCCAAGGTCAACAACAATTGGTCAGTCACAGCAAAAGCTTCAGAATTTACTTATTAAAAGATAAATCACTGTTTAGTTCATCATTTTACACCCAGAATAACTTAGCACAAGATCAGTAGAAAATTAACCCATTGTGTTTCAGAGAGGGTTAAATATTTAAATCATAATATCTTCTTGATAGCAAAAAAAAAAAAAATCTACCCTTTTCATCTGTGATAGTAAAGATGATGAGCACTTTGTTCTAATAAAAGACAAAATCAATTAGATTTAACATACATATGATGAACTTTTCATTCTGAAATAATAGCTCTGTCTCAAACTAATGTGAATATAAACATGCAATGTCAATCATATTTTAATTGATTCATTAAAAGTTTTACTTAAAATAAAGGATAAATTAATTTAAATATTAATTGTAATGCTGTATTTG
Source organism: Polypterus senegalus (assembly GCF_016835505.1). Classification (NCBI taxonomy): domain Eukaryota; kingdom Metazoa; phylum Chordata; class Cladistia; order Polypteriformes; family Polypteridae; genus Polypterus; species Polypterus senegalus. Next base: position 17,804 of record NW_024384809.1, read on the forward strand.
TAGAAGGAAGAACACAGGAAAGCTAATTTCATGTTTAAAAAATAAGAAGAATAACGACAAAGGTTTTACTTGTAATTTGTTAAATCGATTTTATAAAAATAGGGAAGAACTCAAGAATAATTTTATAATTTTACAGTAAAATGACAAAGATAAGCTTTTTGTCTATTTGGAAAAAAGAGACACAATTCCCATTACATCCATGAATGCTAATAATGCTAGGTATTTTTTTTTATTAAGATTTTAAATCAAATAGAGTAGTACATCTGGGCTCAGGTCATTTCAGCAGATTTAATCTATAAACATCCCGCTATTTCATTCAAAAGATTTTAAAATTTTAAAGGAAGGAAAAATCGTTTGTAATAGATGTATCAAGAAAAAAAACAATGTGCCTATTTTCATTTCTACCAGGCATTTATACTAACTGAAAGATCTCCTTATTAAATCTCCTTGTTTCTTTCGAATGTGATTTATGTCAAAATTAATGTGCACTCAGCACAGGCCTGGCTCCACGGGGGTCATTTAGCTAGGCTAAGCCCACCAAAATATCATGTTGAGCCCCTCCACCCATGCTATTGGTATAAGGTTCCAAGTTGGATTTTTGGGACTTTATCACACCACGTACACCCTAGTATTTCAGATGACCCCCACACCCCCTTTCTAATTCCAGAGCTGACAAAGTCACAGTGAGGAAAAAACGGCACCCAGTGCAGTGGCGTAGCGTGGGTGTCAGCCGCCCGGGCTGAGGAAAATTTCCGCCCTTATTTAGGTATTTCAATTTAAAAGACTAAAATATACAGTAATTCTTTGCCGCCCTCTAAAAGTGCCGCCTGGGGCGCGCCCCTGCCGCCCCACTACGCTACACCACTGATCCAGTGAGATAACATGTATACACTGAGCAGATGGGATGCAAAATACATGAAGATATAAACTTTAATTTGTTCATTCGCAATTGATTATTGAGTTTGGTTAGCCACATATTCAAATAAACTCAATGGGAACAACAGAAAAATAATATGCTATGAAAAGTTTAGATTTATGAGTGGTATTAAAGCTAATATTCAGTAAAAAAAAAAAAAAAAACAGAAAATATCTCCCACATTTCTTCTATGAGACATCTTCCTGGCCCAACTTGGGAGATTAGCCACACTGAGAGGTAAATGTGCCTACTTCTACGTACATCCGTAGTATAGCACAAGTCAAAGTATGAAATTTAATGAGCACAAATCAAGTTGGACCACTTTACTTCAACATGTTTGCAACAAGAGGAAAGAAAGCCTTTATGAAATTTCACATGAGATTTGCTTGGCCTAAACAAGGGTTTTATCAATTAACCAAAATAAATTTAGGAAGTCATGCTCTTCTAAGAGCAGACATGTGATTTCAAATATAAAGAAATAATGATTAAGGTTTTAACTCATAACAATGGGAATAAGGTTTGGCAGTACTTACCAAAACAGTCTCTCCACCCATACTACTGAAGGTTTTACTGTTAAAATTCTTTATTAGTACTAGTGAGAAAGGAATTCTTAAAGTAGTTTGAGTGACCTTGAATGCAACCGTCCTTTCTGATTAACTGAAGGTATATGTTAGCCAAAACAATTCCATTGTCATCATCATTGTCCTTCAGCACACAAGACATAAATCACTTGCAACGAGTGCAGAATGCAGCTGCTAGAATCCTAACTAGGAAAAGAAAATCCGAACACATTTCTCCAGTTTTGATGTCACTACACTGGTTGCCTGTGTCATTCAGGATTGACTTTAAAATACTGTTTATGGTTTATAAAGCCTTAAATAATCTCGCTCCATCTTATATATCGGAATGCCTGACACGTTATATTCCAAATTGTAACCTTAGATCTTCAAACGAGTGTCTCCTTATAATTCCAAAAGCTAAACTTAAAAGAAGTGGTGAGGCGGCCTTCTGCTGTTATGCACCTAAAATCTGGAATAGCCTTCCAATAGGAATTCGCCAGGCAAATACAGTAGAGCACTTTAAAAAATTGATGAAAACACATTACTTTAACATGGCCTTTTTATAACTTCACTTTAACTTAATACTGATACTCTGTATGTTCAATTCTTCATAATAACTATTCACAGTGGCTCTAAAATGTACTGACCCCTACTCTCTCTTCTGTTTCTTTTTCTGTTTCTTTGTGGTGACCTACTCAAAGCATCATGATGCACCATCATTGATGGACTGAAAGCCAGAAGTCTACGTGACCATCATCATCAGGTCCTTCCATGAAAACCCTAAATACAAAGAGGACTGTTTGACTTATGTTAGGTAGAATGCCCAGAGGGGACTGGGCGGTCTCGTGGTCTGGAACCCCTACAGGTTTTATTTTTTTTTCTCCAGCTTTTGGAGTTTTTTTTCTGTCCACCCTGGCCATCGGACCTTACTTATTCTATGTTAATTAATGTTGACTTATGTTTATTTTTTATTGTGTCTTCTATTTTTCTATTCATTTTGTAAAGCACTTTGAGCTACATTTTTTGTATGAAAATGTGCTATATAAATAAATGTTGATTGATTGATTGATTGATTGATTGAACACATGCTTATCAAATTAGGAAACATCAGCTCCAGTGATACTGCCTGTCTGTCTGTCTAATAAACTGTTTGAACGTTTTAAACTTTTATTTGTCAACTAGGCAATACAGATGAAAGTGATGACATGGAATGGATCACACTGGGATAAAAGGACAGTATGGGATCCATGTCCACAGACTGAATAATCCACATTTAAGGAGAAAAAATAAGAAATGATTGCATTTAGATTTTATACATTTATATTCATATTCCACTTATCACTACAAGAACCTTGATATTTATATTGAGTAAATGTCCCTACCTTTCCTCCTCCATCTATTAAGGTATTAATACAATTTCCTTAATATTTATACTGAGTCACTTTTTTCTTTCTTTCCTCCAAGAACTATTAAAGTTAACAATATAGATTTCTGCCTCTGAAAGTCAAATATTATTTTTTAAATTTTGTTTCCTCACTGAATGATAATTAATATTGTACCATTCTACTAAACAATCAACCTGAAAGAAGTAAAGATACTTATCTTTCCCATATATATCACCTGTCACCATAATGTTAACAGCACAATCACTGTTGTCTCTGGGGTCACTGATATGTAGTGTAAAGACAAAAGCAAACCTTGATAAGCCATTGTATTCAACTGAAGGCTCCTTGAGAAAGTGGCATGTACACTAACTATTGTCAAAAAGATTTAAAAGAAAATCCTGAACCCATAGTTTAATATATGGATTAACATTGATACTACTGTGGAACTTATCAATAAAAATGTAAGGCTGGAGAGTATGAAAGATTAAATAATATACAGAAATAGTTCTCCAAAAAAGGAGCCAGATATATCAAGAAAAGATCAGATATATTAAATAAAATACCAGCAGCACAGCATCTCCACTTCTGCTTGCACAGCAAGCAAAATGATTTGGGAAAATGGAAGAGGTTCTCCATAAAATGTTAAAGTAAGACTTTTTAAAGTATCTGAATTAACAGTATGTATTTTTACACACTATGCTAATAAGTTATCTGCATAACATTTAATCCATCCTCTTTCTTAATTTGCTTATTTGCTGCCAGTTTACCTAAACAGCATGTCTTTGGACTGTGGGAGGAAACTGGAGCACTCGGAAGAAAAACTTGCAGACACAGGGTGAACTATAAAACTCCAGTAGACAAGTCTGATGCTGACCCATGGTCTCTGGCTTAACACTCCTGAAAAATCAATGAAGTAGACTTCAGTTTTTACCAGTCCTCCTGAATGAATCTTCCTCTGTATGTGTCTTCTATATTCAAGTTCCACCTACTATTGTAAATACCACATGGTTAATGGGCTGAAGAAAAGATTTCCCTATAATCCCATAAATGGTGCGACTCAAACCACCTATTAACTGAACACCAGCAAAACCAAGGAGCTGGTGGTGGATTTTAGGAGACACAGGCCCCTCATGGACCCCGTGATCATCAGAGGTGACTGTGTGCAGAGGGTGCAGACCTGTAAATACCTGGGAGTGCAGCTGGATGATAAATTAGACTGGACTGCCAATAGCGATGCTCTGTGCAAGAGTGGACAGAGCCGACTATACTTCCTTAGAAGGCTGGTGCCCTTCAACATCTGCAATAAGATGTTCTATCAGACGGTTGTGGCGAGCACTCTCTTCTACGCAGTGGTGTGCTGGGGAGGCAGCATAAAGAAGAGGGATGCCTCACACCTGGACAAACTGGTGAGGAAGGCAGGGTCTATTGTAGGCATGGAGATGGACAGTTTGACATCCGTGGCAGAGCAATGGGCGCTGAGCAGGATCCTGTCAATCATGGAGAATCCACTGCATCCACTGAACAGTATCATCTCCAGACAGAGGAGCAGCTTCAGCAACAGACTGCTGTCACTGTCCTGCTCCACTGACAGACTGAGGAGATCGTTCCTCCCCCACACTATGCGACTTTTCAGTTCCACCAATTTGGGGTCAAACATTAACCATTAACATTATACAAAGTTATTGCCGGTTATATCTGCATTTTTATCACTTCTTAATTTAATATATTTTTTTTTAATCAGTATGCTGCTGCTGGAGTATGTGAATTTCCCCTTGGGATTAATAAAGTATCAAAGTGTGTGTATATTGTTACTATTAAGTGTAATGGGAAAGCTATCACCATGCTGTAAATGACTCCCATGTCAAACATAGTTAGACAATTATTAAGCTTTAATAACTTGATATTTAACTTAAAGCTTAATTGAAAGTCGGGAAGAATAATGATAAGCACCACCACCTCCTTGGCTCAAATCTTACATAGTCTCTTACTTTTATTCTACTCTTGTCATATGTATTTCCCTACCATACCCAAAAGATTCTGTATATCATTGACTTAACTTGTAATTCTAAACAGATTTTGTGCGAGCGAATGCAAAAGTGTGTGTGTATGGACTGATGCCCACTGCCCTTCAAACAATGCAGGGAGGGATTCATGTTAACTATGACCCAGAACTGAATTAAACTGGTTTGACAATAGACAGAAGAAAGTATGTTTGATGTAAAATAACATTTACTTACAAAAAAATGATAATATTTTGCTGTATATTTAAAAGTAAATGGACATACAATAGTAAAAATAAAGACAAAAGCACAATTATAAGTAGGATGCAGGTTAACTGTAGCATCTCCGCAGTCAGCTCTTGAAGCTTATTTAACTTAATAAATCTAAATGTCATATTTCCCAACAAACTATGCACAACACTATAATGCAAAACACCAAAAATGGATTAATGGAAAGAGACACAAAAATAGTGAGTTTTTTGGATAAAATATGATAACTTCAATCAGAAACAGCTAGAATATGAGAGAAATTATTAGGAGCCCAATTGTAATTAAAATTGACAATTTGAAGGCAGTCAAATTAAACAGTCACATTGAAAGACAGCACAAGAAGAAAATACACTAATTCTTCTGTTGAAATTTGTATCTGCCCAATTATCCACCCATCCATCTGAAACCTGCATGATCCAGTTCAAGGTCATGACAGGTGCCCAACAGTATGTAATATAGTGCCAGACGCAAAACTAGTTAACATACGCTCATTCACATAGAGTTGTTTCAAGTATTCATAAAAAATGGACAAAATGGAAGAAAAACTGACATATAGAGAGAGAGAGAGAAAGCAACTAGAGCCTGTACATGGGGTGAGGTGAAAAAGAGATCACCTCAGTCAGAAATCTGGAAAGGGGGGCATTTTCACGTAAGACTATTATAGAAAAAAATGAGTGTTAAGTTTGAACCATAAGAGTTACATCCATACCAAAGGGCTAATTTACAGTATATACTGCTCTTAAAGAATATAAGAAATATGATTGCTTTAAAAATTTAAATTAATTAATTTAAGAACTGCAAATTGCAATGTTTTGCCATACTGTGTGCTTGCAAATATCAAAACAGCACATGCTCATTTCAAAGCTACAAGTGAGTAACTGATATTGGCATTCATCTTCCTGATTTTCACATATATTGCATACTAGCAAAATATCCGTGCTTCGCAGCGGAGAAGTAGTGTGTTAAAGAAGTAATGAAAAAGAAAAGGAAACATTTTGAAAATAATGTAACATGATTGTCAATGTAATTGTTTTGTCACTGTTATGAGTGTTGCTGTGAGATATATATATATATATATATATATATATATATATATATATATATATATATATATATATATATATTATATATACACACATACAGTGGGTACGGAAAGTATTCAGACCCCCTTCAATTTTTCACTCTGTTATATTGCAGCCATTTGCTAAAATCATTTAAATTATTTTTTTTCCTCATTAATGTACACACAGCACCCCATATTGACAGACAAAAAAAGAATTTTTGAAATTGTTGCAGATTTATTAAAAAAGAAAAACTGAAATATCACATGGTCCTAAGTATTCAGACCCTTTGCTCAGTATTTAGTAGAAGCACACCTTTGAGCTAATACAGCCATGAGTCTTCTTGGGAAAGATGCAACAAGTTTTTCACACCTGGATTTGGGGATCCTCTGCCATTCCTTCTTGCAGATCCTCTCCAGTTCTGTCAGGTTGGATGGTCATCAGACCAGAGAATCTTATTTCTCACCATCTCAGAGTCCTTCAGGTGTCTTTTAGCAAACTCTAAGATAGAACTTTTTGGCCTTAATTCTAAGTGGTATGTGTGGAGACAACCAGGCACTGCTCATCACTTGTCTAATACAGTCCCCACAGTGAAGCATGGCAGTGGCAGCATCATGCTGTGGGGGTGTTTTTCAGCTGCAGAGACAGGACGACTGGTTGCAATCGAGGGAAAGATGAATGCGGCCAAGTACAGGGATATCCTGGACAAAAACCTTCTCCAGAGTGCTAAGGACCTCAGAATGGGCCGAAGCTTTACCTTCCAACAAGACAATAACCCTAAGCACACAGCTAAAATAACGAAGGAGTGGCTTCACAACAACTCAGTGACTGTTCTTGAATGGCCCAGCCAGAGCCCTGACTTAAACCCAATTGAGCATCTCTGGAGAGACCTAAAAATGGCTGTCCACCAACGTTTACCATCCAACCTAACAGAACTGGAGAGGATCTGCAAGGAGGAATGGCAGAGGATCCCCAAATCCAGGTGTGTAAAACTTGTTGCATCTTTCCCAAGAAGACTCATGGCTGTATTAGCTCAAAAGGGTGCTTCTACTAAATACTGAGCAAAGTGTCTGAGCAAAGGGTCTGAATACTTAGGACCATGTGATATTTCAGTTTTTCTTTTTTAATAAACCTGCAACAATTTCAAAAATTTTTTTGTCTGTCAATATGGGGTGATGTGTGTACATTAATGAGGAAAAAATTAATTTAAATGATTTTAGCAAATGGCTGCAATATAAGAAAGAGTGAAACATTGAAGGGGGTCTGAATACTTTCCGCACTCCACTGTATATACATATACATACATATCTACATATATACACACATACAAATACACACACACATATACTGTATAAATATATACCCTTTGAGGTGCGAGCAGCTGTTCCTGGGGGTGCCAGAATCCATCAAGGAAGAAAAATGAAAAACATTTGTACAAAATCTTAATTTACCTATCCATTCCTAAATAATTAAATGGGCAGGCTATTTCGTATCAGTGCAATATGCTGCTTGTTAAAATGGATGACTCCTGCTCTTACGTGCACTTAGTGCTGGCGCTGGTATTATGAACTATCGTATTCGTTCAAGTTCTATTTAAAAATTTAAATATAAGTAATTTTTATTTAGTCGACAGAAATATGTTTGGTAGGAATGTAAGTTAAATTTAGTCATCATTGCATACATTTTTCTTCACCACAGAAATTTAAAGACTAAATTCAACTCACATTACTACCAAAGATATTTCTGTCGACTAAATAGAACCTACTTATATCCAAATAGAACTTGAAAAGATATATTTTTTCAAATCTGATCGCATATTTTAGATCGATTTGAGGCGCGCTACATCGAGTCTGCGAGCTATTGAGCTGTCGCCTGCCTGCCTCAATAATTGACCCTCGCTTCGCTCTTACCTTTTTACCGTTCATTTAATCAAGGCTAGTCGTGAAAAAATTAGAAAATGGAAGTAGGATTACACTGAGTATGTCTTTACCAAAACAATTATTGATGGAGAATAAAGTATCCATTATTTATAAAGCTTCAATTGGTGATCAGTTTTTCTGCGTTAACCTCAAATTTTTTCATACTTCTTCGCAAACCAAGGGGGTGCGAGGGTAAAATGAATTGGGAAGCGCTGATATATATATACTGAATATATTGAAATAGTTTTACTGTCAAAAAATGCAAACAGTACGCGGCACGTGTTTCACCCTAATTCTGGGCTCATCAGGCGTACACACTCACTGCACCCCCTCTCGAATCAACCTTGACATCAGCGCTAGAGGCAAAGCCTCTCGTGGTTAGCCAGCGCGGTGGTTTGTTTATTTGACAGTATGTAGATCGGGTGTATATATATATATATATATATATATATATATATATATATATATATATATATATATATATATATATATAACTCCTGCAGCCACAGCCGTGACACACATAAAAAACATCAATAATAACTCATAAACTTGCAATATTATTTAGGAAAATCGCAACATTTTACTCACCAAAAATTCAGATTATTTGTAAACAAAATCCATCCTCCTCTCTTTCCTCAAAAACAGTTCAATTACTCTGTCGTACGGATTATCCGTGCGCTTCAGTTCCATCAAAATGTCCCTTTCTATCGCCATCGAAGCAAATGCTCAAAGGCGAACCCATCCTATGGTATTTCTGGCATAAGTCTGAATTCGCTTTAGGGCTGAAAATGTCCGCTCGACAGAAGCAGTGTACACGGAATGCTCACCACCAAATATACCAATGTGAACAGCTGCCCCATGGTCTCTTTCAGATTTTTCTGATGAAGGAAGTCAAGGAGGATCAGTGGGAGATTTTTCTGCAAAATCATCCATGGCATACATTATAGTCAGTTCTGTTTTTAGCCGAGACAGATCAAAAAGCGTTCCGTGGCTCTTGTGTTAAACTGGAGAAGGCTGCATGCGTGAAATTTTTCTTGTATTCCCAAAACGTCTGGGGCTCGAGGAGCGTGACAAACATCAGGTTTTCGTGGTCTTGTAATCTGGTATGTGTCTGGCAAATAATATTGTCCAGAATCCTGCCATGGAGTTGGCCGTTGTACATGCGACAATCTTTGCTCGAGCGCTTATGTGCGTTCAGAGGCCTTGTAGAATTCCTCATATCGGTTTCTATCCAACCAATGGGTCTGCTAGAGGGCCCTACTGACACCAACTCAAAATCTGATTGGTTGAAGCAACAGGTTAAATCAAATTTATTCTGTGTTAGAGCGCCTGCACAACGGATTGTGAAAGCCTCTCTGACTGGCAACAAATGATGGCTCAAATGTGATTGGTTAAATGCTTTAATACGAAACTGCTTCCCACGGCTATCGAGCTGCAGTCTATTAAAGTATATGGACGAAAATACGTTCCAGTTATGACCATTACGCGTAGAATTTTCTAAACTTTTAAAAATAAGCTGTAAGGAATGAGCCTGCCAAATTTCAGCCTTCTACCTACACGGGAAGTTGGAGAACTAGTGATGAGTGAGTGAGTGAGTGAGTGAGTGAGTCAGTCAGTCAGTCAGTGAGTGAGGGCTTTGCCTTTTATTAGTATAGCTATATTGATTGTCAGTTTGTTCAAATGTCTGTCTAATGTCTCTTATGTTTGCAACACACGTTTAGATAAAAAAGGCATGTGCCTCATAGTTTGCAGGAAGGAGTTTGAAGCTGCCAAGATATGCAGATAGATAGATACTTTATTAGAAGGGTACAGGATGAGCAACAAAGAAAAGGTTCAATTGCTGTATCAACAAACAAACATATTTGGGTCAATCAGAAGCAGCAAAGAATTTATACATTTTTATTGTTTTTATTTAAAATGTTTTGTGCGTTTCATTGAATTTAACTTAAACTGTTTCACATTTTTCCAAAAATATTTATTTTGCCTGTACTGTATCATGTGTGTATTCTGTTCCCTAATATGTATTATATGTATTATCTCATGCCAAAATATGAATATATAGGGGTGGGATGGGGGACAAAGAGGCATATACAGTATATGCCTTGCCTCAGGCAGCATTATTTAACATTCCAGAACTAATTAATTCAGATATGAAATAAACGGAAGGGAAACAAAAAGCAGGAAAAATCGGAACCTTCCGATTAGTTTCAAAAATCTGCTTAATCCAACACAAGACAAACGTACTTAGCAAAAGTCTGACTAGTCCTGATAAATAACAAACGTGAGCCAGCATCAGTACAATACAGACGCAAGTGTCAGTCAGAGAACAAAATAAACACACATATAGTTAGTCACAAGTTTTTGAGTGTGACTTGAATGTTGACATTGCAAGAACTTCATGGACAGATTTAGACACACTTAAAAAAAAAAACAGGAATTTAAAAGTATTATTGTCTTTCTACATCAAATTCACGCTACAAAACCATATGAAACATCTTACATCTCACACTGCAGAGAAAAAATATACAATATATGATGATTAGGCAATTTACAACATTTTAAACAATACACCATATATAAAAAGAAAGCGGTGGCAAATATGATTTTAAATCTAACTGGGCCACCTGTGGTCTACTTTGTTTCAGAAGTAGAAATGCTGCATTGTTTTTTTTTTGTTTTCTTTAAACATTGGGTTAAATCCTTAGTGTAGTTAAGTTACAGGGGACATACCCAGGTGCCTCCAAAAGAACAACAGGTGACATTTCACATATTAACACTGTACTTGGTACAGAGAGATGAAATTTCACACATTATTATTGCAAGAAACGTAGAACAAGGCAACATGATTTTTTATTTGGGCCTTTGGGGGCCACCAGCAAAATGTTTCAACTGCCACACTTCACAATACTTAATGGCCCACAGTCTGGATAGTAATTTAGTTTATTGTTGGATGAATGCTCAGGTATTTCAACAGATAAGAACATAAAAGAATTCCTGTTTTAGAGATCATATACCTAACAAATTTCAGATTTCGCTGTACTTTTAAAACCACAGAACAATGAACATAAGTGTCTATAAAAGGGAAATGAAGAGATGAATCCTAATGCATAAACAATTCCATAATTATATAGCTATACAAACACATACTGGCAGTCTATTTTCATTTTCTTTCTAAATTGCTTGTATGGCAGGAACCAACTCTGGATAATACACCAGTGCAAAACATGATACTTGCATCCTCACTGATGAAGTTTGTACACTTCACATTATTTCTTAACATCCTTTTTCCTACTGTACTTGAGCTGTAACTTGTTAAAAAAGGAACATTTATAAGAAGAGTCCATAGCATTGACAGCTGATGATCTGAAACAAGTCCCTGTTCCAGTTACCCACTCACATTGTGACCCTTAGCAAGTCATTGGATTCTTTAGTGCTCCAATTTAAAAATAAATAAATAAATAAATATATATTGTCACGCGATAGCAGTAGGAGGTCATGGATTGATTCGACAGCACCTGGGAAACCACTCACGCCAGGGAATGGTGGGGTATTAACTTTCTCCCTCTGCTTCCTCATAGGAAAAAGACCGCCCTGCACCATAGGCATGGATGACCGCAGTGCGCATACTTCCGCCCTTCCTCCGCCATCTTGCCCTGACGCCATCCTTCCCATCCTCCCTTGCGTCCTTCCCGACATTCCTCCACTTCCGCTCCTCCCCAATAAAATGGCCGCGACGCCAGGAGTCGGCGTCGCGCATTATGAACTGTTTAGTTTATGATTTTGACCTGTTTTTGTTTATCTGTACAATATACGGGCCGGAAAACCCCAACCCTTGCTACTGTCTCTCGGTCCTTTACAACTGGCATAGCCGGCAGGATAAAGATCCCGGAATGACGGAGGGACAGGACCTGAACACCGTGCTGCAGGGAATGAACGCCCAGCTCCAGGCCCTGCAGCAAGCGCAAGCCGCTACCAACCGGGAGCTGGAGGCCACGAGGCCAGGTTAGTGGAAGCCCAACGGGCGAGACCAGACCCGCCCAGGCAGCCGCCTCCTCCTATGGTACCGATGGGCCCTTCGGAGGACGCCGATGCCTACCTGGGCATGTTTGAGAGGACGCCACCCGAACGAAAGTGGCAGCGGTCCAGTGGGCGCCCATCTTGGCGCCATACCTAAAGGGACGCTGCATGGGCCTATTATGACCTCCCTGAGGAGGAGGCCGCTAATTACGACCTCCTCAAGCCCAAATATTGGCCCGCACGGCATTAGCCCGGCCAGCAGGCGGCGAATGGCGGAACTGGGTCTTTGACCCGAAAAGCCGCTTCAGCGCCCAGGCGCTCGAAGTTCTGGGGCAAGATGGGCCGCTGGCTACGGCCAGAGAGCCCCGACGGGCGGAAAGTCGTCGGCGGGTGGCCTGTGAAGGCCTGGTCAATGCAATGCCCAGTTCCCTCGCCCAGCAGGTCCGGGGCACGCCTATCAAACATGTCGGGCCTCCTCGACGCCCTGGAGCGCCAGTTGGCGGTCCTCCCACTTGGGGGTCAGAAAAGCCTGCTCGCTGGAACCCGCAGGGACGGGCGGCCACCCCGAGCCCCTCGACGCGCTGCAGAAGCGCCAGCCAGAGCCAAAGAGAGGCCGGGTCCGCCCGCTGTTTCAAGTGTGGCGAGACCGCCACCTGCTGCCAAACTGCCCCATCACATCGCCCGGAGCCTATGGACTGCAGCTGGACATCAACGGAGAGGTATTGTACCCGCCGCATCCCTTGGCGAGTCGAACACGGGAGTGGTGTTGCTAAATGGGCACGCCGTGGTGGCTTTGTTTGATTCCGGCAGCAACATTACCATTGTTGCTCGCCGTTTGCCTTACCGCAACAGTGGTTAAAGCAACATTTGTTGGTTACCTGTGTACATGGGGGACTAGGTCATATCGCTCCGCTCACTGCTATCTTACCTGGAAGGGGGAACCAATCCAAATGACGGTCGCTGTGTTACCTGACCCCCCCTTCCCAGTGATCCTGGGACAAGACTGGTCTAAAAGAATCAGCGGTAAGCCATTCGCCGCTCCCGGGGCCTCGTTGGATCTTGTCATGAGGGGAAAAGGCAACCTCCCGCGGCCTCCACGCCGCACAAGGGCAGGCCCTATGGGCGCTGGTGTCTCGGGGACCTTTCGTGGCTACGGACCTTGACCCGGAAGATTCCGCCGGAGAAGGGACTAGCCAGGAACTCTCCCCGGCCCAGGCCCCAAGACCCTCTCGCGCCTGGACCATCAATTTCGGTCCACGCCGCCTCCTTTAAGAGGGAGCAGTGGAATGATGACTCCCTGCGCTTTGCCGAACGCGATTGTTCTGCCTAACAGCTCGACAGCGGACGGATCCACACCGCTGGAACCCTTCTTTGTCCTTGAAATGATCTGTTGTACCGAAAGTGGCTACCCATGAGGGCGAGGTGCGGAAGTTGTTGCTAATTCCGCTGTACCTTCCGGGCGGGAGATATGCGAGTTGGCACATGCTCACCTCCTAGGCCACCTCGGGGCGAAAAACACTGGAGAGGATTAAGCCCGCTTTTACTGGCCTGGGATCAATGAGGAGGTCCGGCGGTTCTGTCAATCCTGTCCGAGTGCCAGACCCGCCAGATTCCTAGGAGGGACCGTGCTCCTCTAGTCCCTATTCCCCTCGTGGACATCCCCTTTGAAAGGATAGGGGTCGATTTGGTGGGACCCTGGAGCCCTCAACCCGTGGCCACAAGTATATCCTAGTCATGGTGGACTATGCCACCCGGTACCCAGAGGCGGTTCCCCTGCGCCCGCTAATACTAAAAGCATCGCGGGAACTGGTTAACTTGTTTTCGCAGCGTGGGCATACCCAAGGAGGTCCTCACGGACCAGGGTACGCCCTTCACTTCGGATACGTTCAAGGAGGTGGCCAAATTACTGCAGATAAAGCACCTGAAAGCGTCAGTCTATCACCCGCAAACTGGCGGGTTGGTGAGCGATTTAATCAGACGCTTAAGCAGATGCTCCGCAAGGTAGTCAGCGGACGGCAGGAACTGGGACCAGCTCCTCCCGCTCGTGCTTTTGCCTACCGGGAGGTACCCCAGGCCTCTACGGGCTTCTCCCCTTTGAATTACTATACGGGCGACAACCCCGGGAATCCTCGACATCCTAAAAGAAGGCTGGGAGGCGAGGCTCTTCCCTCCTCTAATATTTTGAGCGTGGCGCAACTGCGCGACCGACTCACAAAGATCAGGCCCCTCCTAAAAGAGCACGTGACTCGGCGCAAGCAGCGCAGGCCGGTGTTACAACCGCAACTCCGTCCTCAGGGAGTTCCGCCCGGGGACCGAGTTATGGTGCTCGTCCGACCTCCCACTCGAAGCTGCTCGCTCACTGGCAAGGGCCTTACGAGGTTAAGGAGAGAAAGGACTGCGTCGACTATTTGGTAAACAGCCCAACCGTCGACCGAAAGTGAGAGGATCTATCATGTCAACCTGTTAAAGCCCTGAGAGATAGAGAGGAGCTCCCAGCTCCGTAGGTCACTCTCCCTTTTCGCAAGCACAACTGCCCTTAACCTCGTGAAGAGCTGACCCCCAAGCAGCGGCAGGAGTTAGCCCAAACACTCCGAGCCATCCCGAGGTAGTGAGCGAGTCACCCGGCGGACCGCTGATTGAGCACGATATAGTCACGGGCCCGGGTAATCGTCCGGGAGAGGCCCTACCGACTCCGGAGGCAAAGCGCGCAGAGGTCGAACTGGAGGTGAAGCGTATGTTGGACATGGACATAATTGAAGAGAGCCATAGTCCCTGGTCCAGCCCTATTGTCCTCGTCTCCAAGCCAGGCGGCTCCTGGAGGTTCTGTAATGACTTTAGACGTCTGAATCAGATCTCCAAGTTCGATGCCTACCCCATGCCCCGCATTGGCGACCTCCTTGGCGGCTGGAGTGCGGCTCGATATCTGACTACCCTTGACATGACAAAAGGGTATTGGCAAATTCCTTTAACGGCATCCGCAAAGGAGAAAACGGCCTTTAGCACCCCTAGCGGGCACTGGCAGTACAAGGTCCTCCCATTTGGGCTGCACGGGGCCCCGGCGACCTTCCAACGTCTGGTAGATAGAGTGCTGACGCCTCACCAGTCCTATAGTGCCGCCTACCTGGATGGCGTTGTCATCTATTCCGGCACCTGGGAGGAGCATCTACTGCAGGTCGCAGCTGTCCTCCGAACACTGGCTAAAGCCGGCCTCCGCATAAACCCCGGAAGTGTTTTTGGATTAAAGGAGGCCAAATATTTAGGCTACCTCGTGGGACAAGGACAGGTGCGGCCACAGAGCTCCAAAGTGAAAGACATCTTAGAATGGCCCGTCCAGTACCAAGAAACAGGTGCAGGCTTTCTTGGGGCTTGCGGTTACTACCGCCGGTTTGTTCCCGTTTCTCGAAGAGCAGCACCCTTGACTGACCTGACAAAAAGGGCGCCCCTATACGTGGTGTGGACCGACAAAGCAGAACAGCGTTCAGTGACCTAAAGAAGGCCCTAACGTCGGCACCTGTGTTACGGACGCCCGATTTTGGGCTCCCGTTTATTCTCCAGACCGGCGCGGACACAGGCCTGGGTGCCGTGCTGAGCCAAAGCGTCGATGGTGTCGAGCACCCTGTGATGTACCTTAGCGGAAACTGATGGACGGGAGACCCGGTACGCGGCAGTGGAGAGGGAGGCCTTGGCCATTAAGTGGGCAGTGACCCACCTCCGGTACTACCTGCTGGGTCGCGAGTTCGCTCTGGTGACTGATCACGCTGCACTTCAGTGGATGTCCCTGCACAAAGAGTCGAATCCGCGGGTCACCAGGTGGTTCCTGGACTTACAGCCGTATAAGTTCACTGTCACTTATCGGCGGGCACCCTTCAGGCCAATGCCGATGCCCTCTCTCGTATTCACGACCTCTCGGTTAGGTCCGCCCGACCTGGCGGTCCTGGGCTAAGGGGGATCGTGTCACGCACGCGCGAGTAGGAGGCCGCGGATTGATTCGACAGCACCTGGGAAACCACTCGCCGCCAGGGAATGGTGGGGTATTAACTTTCTCCCTCTGCTTCCTCATAGGAAAAAAGACCGTCCTGCACCATAGGCATGGATGACCGCAGTGCGATACTTCCGCCCTTCCTCCGCCATCTTGCCCTGACGTCATCCTTCCCATCCTCCCTTGCGGTCCTTCCCGACATTCCTCCACTTCGGCTCCTCCCCAATAAAATGGCGCGACGCCAGGAGTCGGCGTCGCGCATATGAACTGTTTGTTTATGATTTTGACCTGTTTTTGTTTATCTGTACAATATACGGGGCGGAAAACCCCAACCCTTGCTACTGTCTCTCTCGGTCCTTTACAATATATATATATATATATATATATATATATATATATATATATATATATGCATGCATACATACATATACATACATATTCATACATATATACTGTACACAAATACATACATATATACACATACTCCTTTTTCTTTCAGCCATGTGTAATGTTGAGGGATTTATGCATAATATATGCTTTTGCATTTACGTCTGTTTTATTAAGTTCAAAATAAGCCATTAATTTTGGATTTCTATTTTTCGCTACCTTTAAAGCTTCTGTTTCTTCGTCCTCTTTAAATTGAATCATATTCTGACCTGGTAAATGAATTGTTAATAATTCAACAGAATGACTTTGACCGTGCATTGGCAAATCCATTAAATGCCACCCGCTTTCAACTGCACTGACGTACCAAGTATCTAAATATGCTTGAACTTCGTCCTGAGACTGTTCTTTCGATAAAGTTACGCGTAAGCTTTTGTGCCCATTATGAATGCACTTGTAGATGTACTTAATACTCATAACCGATACACAATATTTGATATTAATGTAACAATCGAATTGTTTGAGCAAATACGGGTTATATGGTACAATCATTGAATTATCGATAATCATAATTTTACCATCTTTCTTTCTGGGATAAGTGTGCCATTTGTGACAATTATCTCTTCGGCAATAATCAGGAAAGCCAGCCTTAGTCATATCTGTTGATTGAACAAACGCTTTTAGAAATTTCTTTAAACACTTTTTC
>NW_024384809.1:40000-47649 GCF_016835505.1 Polypterus senegalus
CGCTTATATCCCGCGCCTCTCATTAAACTTGTATCCCGCATTACCTGTGGGCATGTGAAACGCCAGCGGTAGCCTGTCTATGAACTTAATTTAAAGTTTAGGTTTACACCTTGCTTTCTTTCCGAGGTAGCAGCAGTCATGAATATGGTAGTATATGTCACTCGCCGCTTCTTATTGTTTCGCTGCCTTCTCAATTATATAATGCATGTTTTCTTAAGGGCTTTTTGGTGGTCTTCCTGGTTTTCTACGCACTCGCGCTGACAGTCAGTTCACGCGATTACGCCGGAGGCGTGATGATGTCACACGAAACTCCGCCCACGCCATTGCCAGCTCAACTCCATTACAGTTAATGGAGAAAAATACCTTCCAGTTATGACCCTATGCGTAGAATTTCAAATTAAACCTGCCCAACTTTTGTAAGTAAGCTGTAAGGAATGAGCCTGCCAAATTTCAGCCTTCTACCTACACGGGAAGTTGGAGAATTAGTGATGAGTGAGTGAGTGAGTGCTTTGCCTTTTATTAGTATAGATATATATATATATATATATATATATATATAGTCACACACGCATGTTTAGAAGACAACTAAAGGACTTGTGTAATTCCACACCGGACCAGGGGGTGGCGAAGTACACTAATTCTTTCTCTTACAGACCATTCTAGGCAAAACCCATCTGGCTCTAGGGCAGCCAACGACGTTACTTCCGGTTCAGATGACTTCACTTCACTTGCTAGTCTTTAAAGCCGCCATCTTGTCAATCCTAAATCAGTTCTGTTGAATCAGTTGCAATGTCTTATGGTCGTTCTTCTTACTTACTATACACTATATATATATATATATATATATATATATATATATATATATATACACACATACACACTAGCTCTCCCCCACGGCTCCGCCCACTTACTAGTGAAACAGGACAAACTTTGATAATCAATTAAAAAATTTTTAAAAATGTACTAATTTGTATTGAGAAGAATTTATATTGATACCTTTCATATCCAATGGCCTCTTGATATACAATATTTTTGGTCTTGCTATCAGGGCTTAGAATGTAGCTGTGATCTCTTTATCAAAAAAATAAAAAGTTAGCGAGGAATCTCTGGCCAGGCAAAAGGTAGGTACGCTCCAATGTCAAATGTTGCCACTGTATCTGATCATGTTCATCTCTGATGTGAGAGCGTCCCCCACGTGGAGAGAAGAGCAAGTGGCATGATATTTCTGCCAATGACCAGGCACCCTCTAAAACACACATACATGTGATTTCTCTCTCAAAAACGTCAAACGTTACCCTTTCTGACAATCTTTAGATGATAGTGTCTGTTGAATAAACGGATATCGCCAGCTAAGCGCAGGTAATGTACGCTCAAACAAGTGGCGAGAGGTAGAGCGACTTGCACGGAGGCTGGCGTGTAAGTGAGGATGGCCCCGCCTGGCTCCCTACTCCTGAGGTCCTGCCAGCCCCTTCCCTCAGCCTGCAGCCTGTTTATAATACTTAGCAATGAGAGAAATCTCAAAATCAACTGGAATACGCAAGCAAATATAGAAAAAAACTCTTGTGAAATGCAGACAGGAATACAGACAGACAGACTGATGTTGGATTTTACATTTATAGAAATGTATATAATATGTAAAAAGTGGTAATGAACTGTATCTAGATCTTGAACACTTTGTTGCCTTTCAAATTTACACAGATAATGACTTTATAATGACTTTTTAAATACACCCAAACCTGAAATGTTGCAAGTCTGGTCGTGTCTCATGACACCAGCTTGTAATTGTAATTCCACCTAAAACTATATCACAAAACTCAAGAATGGTAAGATTGTAAACTCATGGCTTAATGAGAATGCAGTGTCCCAAGAAACTAATTCTTTACAAATGAAAAGTAAGCCTGCAAGTTAATTAATTTATCTTTTAAAATTTAGGACAGCTTTAAAGTATTTCATTAATATGCTTCATTTGGGGTGTACTGTTAGGCAGTGCTTACATAAAGCTCAAAGGAACTAAGTCCGAGTTCTGTCTAAGTTACTGTTTATGTGCTTGTTATCCTTGTGTCTGTGTGAATTTCCGCAAGTATATACAAACAAAGACATGCAATTCAGGTTGACAGGTAAGTGATCCAGAGTGAAACAGAATATTCAGTGTGCCCTGTAATAGTCTAGGAATGCGCTATTCTGATGTATACTATAATTTATACTTATACATTATAATGCTTCAAAATGTGAAAAAAAAAAATCTGATTTACGTGACAAATAGGAATTCACCAGGCTAATAGAGTGGAGCACTTTAAAAAACTGCTAAAAACACAATACTTTAACATGGCTTTCTCATAACTTCATTTTAGTTTAATCCTGATGCACTGTATATTCAATTAATTACCATTACCATTCATGGTGGTAATCTGTACTAACCCCTACTCTCTCTTCTGTTCTTTTTCCAGTTTTCTGTGGTGGCGACCAGCACCACCACCACCTAATCAAAGCACTCTGATGTCCCTACATTGATGGATTAAAGGCCAGAAGTCCACGGGCCATCATCATCAAGTCCTTCCATGAGAACCCTGAATACAGTGAGGACTGATCATTTATGTTAGGTAGAATGCCTAGAGGGGGCTGGGTGGTCTCGTGGCCTGGAACCCCTGTAGATTTTATTTTTCTCCAGCGATCTGGAGTTTTTTTTGTTTCTTCTGTCCCTCCTGGCCATCGGACCTTACTTTTATTCTATGTTAATTAGTGTTCTCTTATTTTAATTCTTACTTTGTCTTTATTCTCTTTCTTCATCATGTAAAGCAATTTGAGCTACATTATTTTTATGAAAATGTGCTATAGAAATAGATAGATAGATAGATACTTTATTAATCCCAAGGGGAAATTCCCATAATCCAGCAGCAGTATACTGATACAAAAAAACAATATTAAATTAAATAGTAATAAAATGAAAAAAATTAAAATAAAATTAATGTTAGCATTTACTCCCCCGGGTGGAATTAAAGAGTCGCATAGTGTGGGGGAAGAACGATCTCCTCAGTCTGTCAGTGGAACAGAGACAGTGACAAAAGTCTGTTACTGAAGCTACTCCTCTGCCTGGAGATGACACTGTTCAGTGGATGCAGTGGATTATTCATGATTGACAGGAATTTGCTTAATGCCCGCACTCTGCTACAGATGTTAAACTGTCCAAGTTTAATCCTACAATAGAGCCTGCCTTCTTAACAAGTTTGTCCAGGTGTAAGGCGCCTTTCATCTTTATGCTGCCACCCCAGCACACCACCGTAGAAGAGGGCACTCGCCACAATCGTTGGTAGAACATCTGCAGCATCTTACTGCAGATGTTGAAGGATGCCAACCTTCTCAGAAAGTATAGTCTGCTCTGACCTTTCTTACATAGAGCATCAATATTGGCAGTCCAGTCCAACTTGTCATCCAGCTGCACTCCCAGATATTTAAAGGTCTGCACCCTCTGCACACAGTCACCTCTGATGATCACATGGTCCATGAGGGGCCTAGGCCTCCTAAAATCCACCACCAGCTCCTTGGTCTTGCTGGTGTTCAGGTGTAAGTGGTTTGAGTCGCACCATTTAACAAAGTCTTTGATTAACTTTCTGTACTCCTCCTCCTGTCCACTCCTGATGCAGCCCACAATAGCAGTGTCATCAGCTTAACTTTTGCACGCGACAGGACTCCGAGTCATATTGGAAGTCTGATGTATATAGATTGAACAGAACCGGAGAAAGTACAGTCCCCTGCGGCGCCCCTGTATTGCTGAACACAATGTCACACCTGCCGCTCCCAAGACGCATATTGAGGTCTGTCTGTAAGATAGTCAACAATCCATGCCACCAGGTGTGAGTCTACCCCATCTCAGTCAGCTTGTCTCTAAGGAGCAGAGGTTGGATGGTGTTGAAGGTGCTAGAGAAGTCCAAAAACATAATTCTTACAGCACCACTGCCTCTGTCCAGGTGGGAGAGGGATCGGTGAAGCATATACAGTAGATGATGGCATCCTCCGCTCCCACCTTCTCCTGGTATGCAACCTGCACAGGGTCGAGGGCGGACGGACCTGTGGCCTCAGGTGGTGAAGCAGCAGCCGCCCATGGTCTTCATCAGATGTGACGTCAGAGCAACAGGCCGGAAGTCATTCAGCTCACTAGGACGTGATACCTTTGGGACAGGAGTGATACAGGATGTTTTCCAAAGCCTTGGGACTCTCCCCTGTTCCAGGCTCAGGTTGAAGATGCGCTGTAGGGGACTCCCCAGTTCCAACGCACAGGCCTTCAGCAATCATGGCGATACACCATCTGGACCCGCTGCTTTGCTGGCACAAAGTCTTTTCAGCTCTCTGCTCACCTGGGCTGCTGTAATTGTGGGTGGGGATGTCTCACTAATGCTGGTATCAGCAGAAGGATGGTTGGAGGATGAAGTACTCCGAGGTGAGAGTTGTTTACTGTGATCAAACACAAATAAATGTTGTTGTTGTGATACCACCTTCTTTATGAACAGAGCCACATCTGATGATCAAATGTGAAAAAAATGTTTCTGCATTGAATTATAGTGGTTTATCAAAACAGATTAATAGTCTAGCAGCACAATTAATAATGTTGTCACTGTAATATATAATGTTGACTTCTTTATATTAATGTGGGACAAAGGTGAAATAAGATTTGAAATTTAGATATCTCTAAAGGTAGAAGTACAAAATCACGAAAACACACACACACACACACACACACACACACTTGAGACAAGACCTTTTAAAAAAATAA
This sequence comes from Polypterus senegalus, assembly GCF_016835505.1. NCBI lineage: Eukaryota > Metazoa > Chordata > Cladistia > Polypteriformes > Polypteridae > Polypterus > Polypterus senegalus. The sequence goes on from NW_024384809.1 coordinate 44,769, forward strand.
GCATTGCGCTGCATGAATCAATAATGAAAACTTAAATTTACTTAAAGAAAACCATATTGACCATATCATACAAGTCATAGACAAGAACCTTAAAATTTATTTTCAAGGCATATAGAAATCCTCTGTTAACAAATGTGGGTGTATTATCTGAAAATGGTACATTAAACTATACTAAGTTCCAGGCAATACCAAATATTATTGATAGACATTTCAGTTTTAACCAGGGCATATATAATGCACTATGCCTTATGAATGACTAACAGTATTATTTAAAGACCTCAGCCATCCTGCACAATCCCTTTTCTCCCTCCTCCACTCTGTCAGACACTTCAGGACCAGTTTTACTCACACCATTAATATCACAGACCATTAAAATTATAAGTCAAAAAAACATGGACATGTTAATTGTTTATTTCTTCCCCTATTATTGTCATCACTCATCATGAGATCTCTACACAGCATTGGTAACATAAAACCTTCATAGCAGTGTGGGGTGTCCTCAGGGTATGTACACAATATTTTCCCATGACTCATGCGGAGTACTCCATCTAAACATAAACAAGTAGCAGACCACCCAGTCAAGAATGATTGAAAAAGGTGTAAAAGCAGTGTTATACAAGATGGTTTGGCCCAAGAGACAATAAATCCACCTGTAGTTCTTTAGAGATACTTACTGTAAATAAACTGCTATGAGAGATTATAAAGGAATACTGTACTATGATTTATATGATTTCCAACTTCAAATATGAACAAGCAAGGCCTTTACAGACATAAAAATAAATAAGAGGGTGTTGTGTAATGATCACACCGCTAATTGAAATTGTGGATTTGCAATCACTTTGGCAATGAATATTTTCTACCTTTAACTTTTGAGAATATTTTCTACCTTTAACTTTTGAGAATCTACAGGAATCCAAAAATAAGTTTTAATAAACGCTCATTTTTCACTCTGTTCTTTTAATATTAGTATCACTGTTCAAATGAATTTTTGTAATTACATACACATTTATTCTGGTGATTAGGTACATATATTATTGAATATATACAGTACATACATACTAATATATATATACATATATATACTGTACACACATATATATATATATATATATATACATATACATATATATACATATATATACATATATATATATACATATATACATACATATATACATATATATATATATATATACATATATACATATATACATATATATATATATAGTATATAGTATATATTTCAGTTATATTTTTTCTAACTTGTGTTGTATTCTTTATCCTTCTTTTTATCTTACCTGTGCCACTTGCACAGTTTCTTATTTTGTCTTCTTGTTTGTTTAGTTAACAGTACAATACTTTCACTATATCAACTAATGGTTCTGGGTGTATGTTAGCTAAAAAAAAAATGACAACAGTCATTAAGGTTTATAATGAAGACACACTAAAAGAAATTAAAGTTTTAATAATACACCACAGTAATATTTTTTTTTTTATTTATTTATGATCTTAAACAAGGTGGAGACCAACCCATACACAGCACTAAAATTACTAAATATAAATAAGGGCCAAGCACACATTCAAAGCTGTGTTACTTGTTCTGATACAGACTATTATGAAAAATCAAATACAGTAATCCCTTGCTATATCACGCTTTGACTTTTTGCGGCTTCACTCTATCACGGATTTTAAATGTAACCATATCTAAATATATATCACGGATTTTTCGCTGGTTCATGGATTTCTAATGACAATGGGTCTTTTAATTTATAGTACATGCTTTTGTTTGCCCAGTTGATTTCATACAAGGACGCTATTGGCGGATGGCTTAGAAGCTATCCAATCAGCGCATGTATTACATATTAACTAAAACTCCTCAATGATATAAGATATGCTTCCCGTGTGGTGCATGATCGCTTTTTCTCTCTCTCTCCCTCTCTGCTATTCTCTGCTCTGATGGAGGGGTGTGAGCAGAGAGGCTGTTTGCCTAGAAGATATGGACCCTCCTCTACAAAATGCCGCTTATCGCTGTGCTTCGCATACTTAAAAGCACGTATTGATTTTTTGATTGTTTGCTTTTATCTCTCTCTCTCTGACATTCTCTGCTCCCATGCACACTCCTTTGAAGAGAAGATATGTTTGCTTTTTAATTGTGAGAAAGAACTGTCATCTCTGTCTTGTCATGGAGCACAGTTTAAACTTTTGACTAAAGGGTGTTATTTCATGTCTAGAGGGCTCTAATAATGTTAACAGTGTGGGAGAGTTTATAAGGGCTTAAAATATATAAAAATAATCATACAAACATATGGTTTCTACTTCGCGGATTTTCATCTATCGCGGGGGGTTCTGGAAGACAACCCCTTGATGAGAAGGATTACTGTAATGATAATCTGAGGTTGTAACAACTGATAAAATAAACTGCTCTGCATGCAATATGGCCTAGTGGGTAAGAACTGGACCCAACCTTAAAACTACAAGGCTAGCCTGGATGAACCAGAAAAAACTGTCAAAAGCAGTAGATTAATTAAATATACTCATTTGAGGTTTTGCTGCATCAAAACAGAATTAACCTACAACACATTTGTTATGTGTAATGGTTTTAAAAGCAAAAATCATAACATGCTGGTAAGTACAATTTGTAAGTAAAATTATGTCAAATTGTCCTTTTTATCACACCTATCAAGTACATATCCAGTTATGGATGGGTGGTAACTGAATAATTTAAGTGAATATGGAAAATGGATGGATGGATATGTACTTCCGTTTCTTTAGTGATTATTAGTGATGAGTGAATACTGCCGAGTTCCTAGCTGAGACTTCCCTAAAATCACGAAGTGATTAGTCCACTATTTAAAAAGAACTTGGCCGGAAAATGCAATTT